>NC_066518.1:7941609-7971609 GCF_024679095.1 Eriocheir sinensis
AGAGAGAGAGAGAGAGAGAGAGAGAGAGAGAGAGAGAGAGAGAGAGAGAGAGAGAGAGAGAGAGAGAGAGAGAGAGAGAGAGAGAGAGAGAGAGAGAGAGAGAGAGAGAGAGACCCACCACAACCACCACCACTATTTTTTCCCCAGCGCCCACCTCCCTTAATTATTCACGGCCGTAACAGTTTTCCTCTGGCTTCACCCTCTCCCCAAACCCCTCCTCCTCCTCCTCCTCCTCCTCCTCCTCCCACTTAATAATGTCGAAGCACCTCCAGCAGACCCTTGCCGCCTGATAAAAAAAATAAAAAAAAGGAAGGAAAAAACCTGCGCCATGTAATGTTGATGATGATAACGGGCCGCTTTGAAGCCTGGCGCGGCAACACACCTGGATAAACAAAACAGGGAAGGGCGGGGAAAGAATATACGCGACGAGGAAATAATTACGCAGGCTTTTAGTGGTCTCCTTGTCGTGTCGGGAAAAAGTTAACTTATTTAAATAGTAAGTGATGAACCTGAATAAATGGAAGAGATAGGACAAGACAGAGTTAGGAAAGAACTATGTAACTAAGGGAATAAGTAATGTAAGATCTTTTACTATTGTGGATGGCGATAAACCTCACATTTACCTTATATTGAACATAATTAAGTAGTAAGTAAATAACCTAAATAAATCGTAGACACAGGACGAGATAAAGTTAGAAAAGAACTATAGGAAAATATGCAAGATATTTTAGCAATGTGGATGATGATAAGCCTCACGTTTACCTGCACAAATAGAATAGATAAATACATATGTAACAAAATTTCCATATAGACCCAGACGTACTTATTCATTATTTACTTACATATTTATAAGAAGAGAGAAATCTGGACATGAAACAATATAAGCAAAAGAAGATTAAACGACAACGAACAATTTTTCCTGCAATATTAATGGAAAATAATTAACATACAAATAAGAGATTACACATGAAAAGAATGAATACGCTCCAGAAAAGAAGGCGTGTGTAGAAAATAAAACAAAAGAATAGAAAAAACTATGTAAGGTAAAAACGAAAAGGATAATATATGTAAAGAAAACAATTAACAAGATGGATTCAGCCTTGGGTGCTTCGCTGATGTCAAACGAATACTTGCAAATTTATCGATAATGCAATAATATTTTTCCAGTGTCAAAAATTGTACAAAAAAAATGGGAGCAGATATGTTAGGAAAAAAAGAGCAAAGAATAAAAAAGTGCAATACCAGAATACCAAAAATCACTTTCTTTACTATCTGAAAGTTTCACAGCAAAAGAAATAAAAATGAGCATTGATAACATTCTTTCATAAGCCGTGGATACGAAAAAGGAATATACTATGTAAAGGAATAATAAAAAGGAAAAATACAAGTTCTACATTCGCTCCTAAAAAGAAACAAACAACGAAACTAAACCTTCCAAAACGCTGCCTTTAAAATTTTGATGCAGACCCACACAACGGATAGACACACACACACACACACACACACACACACACACACACAGAGAGAGAGAGAGAGAGAGAGAGAGAGAGAGAGAGAGAGAGAGAGAGAGAGAGAGAGAGAGAGAGGGGGGGGGGTAGGAATGGAGTCTTTTATCACTCTATGGAAAGATGGACCCCAAACAATAAGAAAAAATGGCTCAAAATACAGTAAATAACATTCTTCAGTAAAACAAAACATGCGTAAAATAATAACCGAAAAATGGTAAACATCAAGATTCATAACAACAAAACTCCCAACAAGACAAAATCATCAAATATATCAGGTCAAAGGAAGAACCGATTTAATTAAAACGACAAGCTTGCCCGCCGAAGATTAATACATAATGACAAAGGCAATAATAAAGCGACCGTGATAAAGCAGAAAAGTAAAACGGAGGTAGGAGAGAAAACATAAAGGGTCCTATTACAAAACATTTCCCCGCCCAAGAACACATATTTGCCAAGGCTTTCGTAGGAGTTGTGGGCATTTCCAGAGGGAGTTTTATGACCCTGGTGGTAGTGTGACCCTTCTTCTGTACCATGAACTTAAAGAACCACTCATTAAAACCCGCTTGATCCCCTCTTTGACCTTTAGAAATAGCTGATGTGATATGGCAAAGTGTATTGTAATACCAACCAAATGACCCTCCCCTTTCAACAAATATATATACGTACACCAAATCTTTCCAGGCGGAGGAAATCCCAAACAATTAACAAAAAGCGGAAGTGCCCTGAGGCTCGCCCAATATGAAATTTTCTCCATATCTACAAATTCACTAGGACTCTCTCTCTCTCTCTCTCTCTCTCTCTCTCTCTCTCTCTCTCTCTCTCTAGCATTTGACCTTTTCAGCTTTTCATATATAATTTTGGGGGGCTCCGTTTTTGTCCTTTTATTAATTTTCCTTTAGTTTGCCCTTTGAATACAGGCTTCGGAGGCTCTTTTCTATTATTACGCGGACTCTTTTAATACCGAGGGGAAGCCAATGGTATATTTTTGAACGGGTAAAAGTCCGCAGTGCGAGGCAGCGATAGGCCTGAGGGTGGAGGAGGGAGAGAGAGAGAGAGAGAGAGAGAGAGAGAGAGAGAGAGATACAGACACACACACAGATATAGAGACATATAGAAAGCCAATGATATATTTTTGAACTGGTAAAAGTCCGCAGTGCGAGGCAGCGATAGGCCTGAGGGTGGAGAGAGAGAGAGAGAGAGAGAGAGATACAGACACACACACAGATATAGAGACATATAGAAAGCATACACTGACAGTAAGACAAGACAGAAAGGCAAACAGACAAACAGATGCACGAATAAACAGGACATACAAGCATACATATAAAAAAGAAAGACAGACGGACAGACAACTAAATGGACATACAGACAGAAGATAAGAGAAAGAGAAAGAGGGAGGAAGGAAGGGAGGAAGGAAGGAAGGCAACAGGGTAAGACAGAAACATTTACTGAAAAGAGAGGGAGCGTCGCGTCTTTTTCTCGCTCAATTTATTACACACAACAAATAGTTCCGGTGGAGGACACTCTGTTTTGTCTTCACTCGCCGCCGCCCGGGACAAAATACTTCGATGATTCCAATAATATATCAAAGTAAAAGGCGAGGAAAAGAGAAAATCCGTGGCTATTATTATTATTTTTTTCCCTCCATCGGCCCTCATATTTTAGCTTTTCCAAGACTAATGCTCTGATATTCTTTTTCAAATTTCCTCTCTTTCCTCTTCTCTCTCTCTCTCTCTCTCTCTCTCTCTCTCTCTCTCTCTCTCTCTCTCTCATTTCCTCTGTTCTCTTCTCTTCTCTTCTATTTTATTCTCTCTTCTCTTCTCTTCTCTTCGCCCCTCTTATCTCCTCTCTTATCTCTTTTATCTTTTCTTTTATTTCGTTCTCTCTTCATCTCTCTCTCTCTCTCTCTCTCTCTCTCTCTCTCTCTCTCTCTCTCTCTCTCTCTCTCTCTCTCTCTCTCTCTCTCTCTCTCTCTCTCTCTCTCTCTCTCTTATCTCTTCCCATTCTTTCCTTTCCATTTCCATCTCTCTCTCTCTCTCTCTCTCTCTCTCTCTCTCTCTCTCTCTCTCTCTCTCGCTCATCTGCCATCATGGGCCGCGATCATACACAAGGGGACTACGAATGGGTTCATGAAAGGGTTTATAGAATGGAGGTTCACTGTGTAATATTCAGAGTCTACGTAAAAGGGTATAACGGAAGGGACAAAGAGAGGAAGAATTGTCCGAAAAATTAATCTGCTGTATATTTTTTCTTCTTTTGAGGAGAGGTATATTTTCATCCTCTGTATACTTGTTCTACCTTTTTTTTTTTTACAACAAAGGAGACAGCTCAAGGGCACAAAAAAGGAAACAATAAAAAAATAAGCCCGCTACTCGCTGCTCCTAAAAATAATCAAAAGAGGTGGCCGAAGGAGAGGTCGATTTTGGGAAGAGAGGTGCCCTGATACCTGTTTATTTATGTATCTGTTTATCTATTCACTTATTCGTTCATTCATTTATTTTATTTAGAGGATATTCACAGCTGCCTTTATATATGTATTTTATTTTTTTATTTCTTATTTCTTCAGTTTTATTATCATTTTCATCATTTTTTCCCATTTTCTTTAGGTTTCGGTCAGTAATTTTACGCACATTTCAAAGTTTGTATTATGCCTTACATTCCGCAACTCTTCTTAAATTCGATGCTTTTCTGTTTATTTATCATCAAATAATGTCTCTTAAACTTCCTTCTTGGTAGTCAGAATATCGTCCAATCAGTAGCTTTGCCTAAAAAGATTCTCCCCCTTTATGTTTTGATTTTTTTTTCTTCTGCTCAAATCAACGTTTCGAAATTTACTCCCTTCTATTTACATCATAATCTTCTTTACGTCTTACCCCTGCAACACGGTGAAGGCGCTTATAAGGGTTGTGGTTTGGTGTTCGTCTAAATGCCATGGCTTGGGATTCGAGCCACCTCGCTCTATTTCCAAGTCCTGACGTTTTAACACACTCAGTCGTGGTATCATGTTCGAAGCCTTCACTCCTACGCGGCTCCCGTTAAAATTCTGCGATCACACAAAGCAATATCCGTCAATAATATTATTTCCTTTTGTTCTCTTTGGTAACGTCTTAATCCATTTGCATACACGACTTGATTTCTACATGTTAAGGATAGATTCTGTTTTTTCTTAATCAGTTTAATTGAAGGGACGAGGATGGGAGGTGTGTGTGTGTGTGTGTGTGTGGGGGGGGGGGGGGTTGAGGAATGAAATCTAACAAGGGAGTTACGACGAAAGAAAATAATAGAAAAAAGCGCTATGAGAAAATGGAGAGAAAGATTGTTTGATGCGCGCGCGCGTGTGTCTGTGTGTGTGTGTGTGTGTGTGTCTGAGTGGGCCAATAGAGGAAAAGATAAAACGTAAACTGAATTCTATCTCTCAATTAGCCTCTTGCACCTCCCAAACACGAGGGGGGGGGGGGAGAGAGAGAGAGAGAGAGAGAGAGAGAGAGTAAGGTCGAGTGCGTGGGATGATGTTTTTCGGCCGCATCTTCCAGCTGAGAGGAAGGACGACGACGAGGAGGAGGAGGAGGAGGAGGAGGGAAAAAGACAGAGGAAGGAAGAAGGAGGTTATAAAAGAGGAAGGAGAGGAATGATCAGACGGAAGTAAACAATAATGAAACAGACACAGACAGACAGACGTACAGACAGACAGACAGACAGACAGACAGGGAGGTGGCGGCAGGCAGTAAAGGGGTGGCTGCAAGGGGTCCATAGGCAGTGGCGGTGAAGCGATGGTCGCGTTATACTGATTTTCGATACTAAAATGGGTTCGAGGCTTCACCCACTGATTGGATACACGGTGATGGGGCAAGGAGGAGGAGGAGGAGGAGGAGGAGGAGGAGGAGGCGTTATAGCAAAGGAGTCGTAAGAGGAGGAGGAATACAACGAAAAATAGAAAGAATATGAGGAACGGAAGATAATGGAAGACGACGATGAAATGAAAAGTTAAAATCGTGAAAAGAAGAAACGAGTATTTGAGATCGAGAACAAAAAGAGAGGAGAGATAGAATGACGGTAAGAAGCAGAGCGAATTACAGTAAAAAGGAAGGAGACTGACGAGCACAGGAATCGAAAGAATGAAAGCAAATGATGTAAGATGACCGTGGCAAGGAGGAGGAGGAGGAGGAGGAAGGTGAAGAAAGGCGAGAGGGAGGACGAGAAGAAAGGGTGAAGGAGACGACGCGGTAGGAGGGAGAAGAGGAGGATAAAAGAAAAATGAAAAAGAGGACTAGGAAGATGTTGAAATCGTTAGAGTGAGGAATAATACATTACCACAAAGCGTTCATGATAAAAGGTAGAAAAGTAAATGAAAATATGAAGTAAAATACCGAGCACAAAATCATAGTGAAGAGGTAAAGCCTGGGAGAAGGAGGAAGAGAAGGAGGAGGAGGAGGAGAAAGAGGAGGAGGAAGAGGAGGAGGAGCAGGAAGAAGAATTGATGTAACACGACAACATAGTGCCAGTTCCTAGTAATTTACACAAAGGAAGTCACGTTCGCATATATCCTCTTAGTCACCCCTCAAAAGGATAAAGAAGGAGGAAGGAAGGAGGAGGAAGACGAGGACGAGGAGGATGTATAAAGATGAAAAAGGCTTTCTCTTCCTTGCTCTTTACAAATGAAGCAGCCTACTCAATCTTGTCATGTGTGTAGGTGTGTGTAGGTGTGTGTGTGTGTGTGTGTGTGTGTGTTGATGGCAGCAGGTTTAGACAGCATATGACGACAAAAAAAAATAGCTCGGCATCGCTTTTATTCATCCCACTTAAATATTTTTTTTTTTTTTTTCAACACAACCACACAACACGGTCAAGAGCCTCACACTTTTTTTTATTTTTTTATTCCTGGGTCTCGAACAACCTGCAACCCAATCCTCGTCTGCCACCCTACTTGCCTTGCTCTCTCTCTCTCTCTCTCTCTCTCTCTCTCTCTCTCTCTCTCTCTCTCTCTCTCTCTCTCTCTCTCTCTCTCTCTCTCTCTCTCTCTCCTGCAACAAAAAAGAAGTAAAATTCTCTTTATTTTGTCAACGTCACCTTCCTCCACTCGCCGCAATCGAAATAATTAATAGTGGAAAGAGAGAAAGTAAGGAACTCTACAAAATTCACGTTAAAAAGAATACAAGAAGGGAAAAATAAGCAGCGCACCTCGCCCTCACCTCACACGAAACCACTATCACAACCATCACCACCACCACCAATATAACCAACACCACAACCACCATCACCACCACCATCATAAACTATAACCAATACCAAAAATATGCTTCCAAACGTCCTGAGAGAGAAAATACACCATCCATCTCTTCCACCTTGGCGTCCTCCACCACTAACACCACTCCCACCACAACCATCAGCACAATCACAGCCATCACTATCACCCTCACCACCACTGCCAACCACCACTACTATTCATGTAAAAATATTAAGGTCACCGGATTCCACAAAGGTACTGATAGGCACCAAAATACCTTTCATTCCCTTTTGCTTTCGACGAACATATCTTCCGCCACTTTTTCCCCCGTCCCATCCCCGCGGGCACTATTATCAGAGGGAAAAAATATTCAAAGAGAGCGAGAGATAAAAAGAGAAAGACACGCATCGCAGGGATGGAAAAAATGTTATAAAAATGAAACCATTCTCCTCCATCACTAGCAACATGTAGCACTATCAATATTGCTACTCCATTAGTCATAAAAATATACAGAAAAATACATAGCAAAGTACATGTCATTTAATTTATCGTCCATTAACCAAAGCCCAGGCACACTGAAGGGGCATAGTAGTCGGCCCCAGCCCATTAGTAGAGCGGACAGGTGATTATTTATAGTAGCTCCCCTATCCTATCCTTAGACCATGCTATCCCCTTATACTTCTTGTTATACTTATTCTTATACTTATCTTGTTAGATGGTAGTGGCAGTGCTGAAACTAGGGACCCCAGAATTACCAAGTTCCAGCGTTAATCATTCACCCACCGCCTCCCCACGCAATAATTTAGAGGGAAGGGGAGACTAAACAATACATATCCCTTTCCCCTACAGATACATAGAGAAAAATAAACAATACTCAAAATCCCTATCATCAACATAACATATCATAGCCACGACTATCACCAACGACCATCACATAAACCAAAAGCAGGAAAAAATACACAAAAGTTAAACACAAAAAATGAAAATGATATGGGTCACACACACACACACACACACACACACACACACACACACACACACACACACACACACACACACAGTTAAAAACAGTGCCTTCAGAATAATAGATGTCAGCCATTTCCTTTTACGTCTATCAAATATGGATTATTAAAAGAAACCCAGGAGGCTAAACTCAGCTCAGGTGTGCAAACTGGTATGGAAAGTATTTAAATCATCTTGATTTAACCACATCAAACGTGTCTCTACAAGTGTGTGTGTGTGTGTGTGTGTGTGTGTGTGTGTGTGTGTGTGTGTGTGTGTGTTTGAGAGGGGAATAGAAAATCAAGGGGAAATATATTAATTTTGAAGAGGGAAAATCTCCTTCTTTGAATAACATCATTTTATTTTCACCCAAGTGCACTAAATCATCCAGCAATTTCACCCCTCCCTTTATTTGTCTGCATTGGGGTGTGCATTTATTTATTGGTCCATTAGCTTATTAAATATTTTCATTTCCTAATTTCTACATCTATTACGAAACCAGTTCAACCATTTATCATTTCCTACATATATGAAATGAACTGTCACTTTTCATCTCGTATTCGTACCTACTCTTCTTTCCTCTGTTCTTCTCTATTTACAAATTTATTCCGCTTTTTTCTATTTTCGCACAATTGCTTTCACTTTTCTGGGAACCCTCCCAATGCAATGAGCAGTAAACACTAAAGCAAATTAAATAATTAAAGTATATAAACAAGTTCTAAGCTGGCAAAAATTTTACCATCACCTGTTAGCTTTTACCTGTTTCATCCTCATTGTCTAGGGTTCCTTTTACTTCTCATTTTAGTCCCCTCCTGCTTCAATCCTTCCCCACAACTCATAGGTAAAAGAGTATGATGGATGCTTGAAGGCGACATTACGTACAGTAGCTAAAAGTCTACGTAAACTACCAACCGCATTTCACTACCCCACCCTTTCTACTCGCTTTTACTACTACTACAACTACTACTACTGCCACTACTAGGTACTCTCACTACTCCTCTTCCACCAAGGCCTTCTCCTCGCCCTCTCCATCCTCCCTCATCTGTACCTCCAACATCTCATAATCATCATCATCATCATCATCGTGAATATCTCCCTTCTCTCCTGACTGAGCTTCAAGACAATATCCCTCGATTAGCAACGCCTGAACGATAAATCTATAGGCATGATCCCTTCCCCTGCTCCCCCCGCTCCTCCGTTCTAATCGCCGGGCCCTGATCCTCGCCGCCTGTACCCGCTCCTTGCCGCTCCCTAATGCCGCACGGAGCGTCACGCCTCGCTTGCCCCCAGAGCAGATTGCCGCCAATCTGAATAGCATTAAAGCAGAATCCACGTTACCGGAGGATTAAGTATTGAGTCTGCACCTGTTCCCGTAGCGCCGGCGTGATTGGATTTGATTGGTTTGGAGTTTAGGTAAACAGAGCGAGCAATTATCTCAAAGAGGTCACGTTTGTTAACTTGGGCAAATCTGTCATGACCGCCGCGCCGCCTCCCTCGGCTCTCACCGGGTTCGCGGAAGGCAGAGCAAGTTGTAACAGCGGTAATAATAATAATAATAATAATAATAATAATAATAATAATAATAATAATAATAATAATAATAATAATAATAATAATAATAATAAACACCTTACTACGCCTCCGTGGTCTAGTGGTCAGCCTGCCTGGCTACTACTCCGCGGGCCGGGTTCGAATCCCGGCCTGGGCAGTCGGCGTGCAGCTCACCCAGCTGTTCATCCTCCCGCTCGGCCTGGTCGATAAATGGGTGCCTGGGGACCATGGGGAAGGTAAACTGTGGTAACCCGGATGTCACACTGGCCCTGTGTCCTGTGGTAATGGGCTCCCTCCCACCACAAGCTCAAGGGCCAATGTTACGGAGATGAGCACCGAGGCCACGCCCTGCTATAGCGTATGCCCCCAACTTTACCTTTACCTTACTAGAATGACACCTGACGGAGCTTTACCTTCCTTACAAAAACACTTTACACCAAAGATATATAAATTGTATCATCTTTTCACAGAATATGAGGAAAAAAATTGAATCATATAATACACGTGAGTAAATAACAAATACAAAACAAAAAAGCAATAACTAAATAACAATTCTTGCTTTCGAAACACCGCTCCGCATTTCCTGTATGACAGACGCAAACTTTCACGGCACTTCAGCAAATAAATAATTGACGCTACCTCAACTGCAATTTCCTGAGCAGTAATGGCTGAAGAGAGTTCAAGCGCATGTGTTCACGTAAAACACACGGCGAATACAAGTAAACAGCGAGGCAGAGCACCACAACCTGAGATTTAGTGGTCCATCAATGCAACCCACGCCAGGCCGTAAAGGAAACTAACCCAGTAAGAAGCGGAGAGAATGGGGAGAAGACAAGACACGGTGGAACTTGAAGGAAAAAGAAAATAGAAACAGCAGCAGACGTATTAGCGCTAAAAATATTAAGTTGAAGAGAATATACTAAAGCTCTGGGCGCTATATATATCGCAGCAAGCTTTAGAACGGAGAAACAGCAATGCAATATAGTAAGGCGGAGAGAAAATGATGAAAGGAGGAGATTAAGGTAGAGAAAAAGAGGGTAAAAAGACGTGACTGTGGGGCTCAGACAGTGCCGCCAGACAGCCTTGGATGAAGACAGGGAAAGGGGAGAGACGAGACACTACCCGACACCACGCCTACACACATACACACACACACACACACACACACACACACACACACACACACACATACACATTCTACCTTTCCCGTCCCTTCTTTGCGACACATGAAAAGGCGAGGGAAAAGGAAACAAAAAAATAATGAGGGCATGAAAAACCATACACTCGTGCACGAAATTGCCCTAATCGGATCCTTCCTAGGTAGTCTCTCTCTCTCTCTCTCTCTCTCTCTCTCTCTCTCTCTCTCTCTCTCTCTCTCTCTCTCTCTCTCTCTCTCTCTCTCTCTCTCTCTCTCTCTCTCTCTCTCTCTCTCTCAGCAGAAAACAACAACAACAACAACAACAACTAGGACAATATAAACTGAACCCCAACATATCACCTTAATAAAAAAAAGTATGTATGTGTAAGTACATGACACTAATACAAAAGATGAAATATAATCTAAAGGAAAAAGAGGACTTAAAGCATTAAATAACAGTTGTTGATACGCTCAAAGAGAATTTCACCTCCCATCTTAGGAGTGACATTTGTACTCTTCTACTTTTGATTTTGATCCAGTGGCTGTTGTTGTTGTTGCTGTTTCTGCTGCTGATGCCGAGG
Source organism: Eriocheir sinensis (assembly GCF_024679095.1). NCBI lineage: Eukaryota > Metazoa > Arthropoda > Malacostraca > Decapoda > Varunidae > Eriocheir > Eriocheir sinensis. Next base: position 7,952,614 of record NC_066518.1, read on the forward strand.
GTTGATTGGCAAATGGGTCTGTGAATGGAGGAATGGAGGAGGAAAGAAAAGAAAGGAAAAAAGGAGGAATGGAACAGAGGAGCGAGGAGAAGCGAGGGGAGCACGGAGTAGGGAGAGAAGATGAAGACAGAAAGAGGAATATTTAATTGGGGGATAAAAAATGAATAAAGGTGAATGAAATACGTAAGAAGACAGACCCAGCAAGTGAAAAGCAGAAAGATAAGAGAAGCTGCAAATCAGAAAACACGGAATAGGAAAGGGACACAGGAGGAGGTGGAGGAAACATCTGGACAACGCAATGCAGAAACCTGGAAAATGAAATGTGTCGAGGAGGGAAGGAATTGACGGGGCGGGATCAGAAAATAATTGGTGAGGAAAGAGGCCAGTTTCTCGAGGCCGATGAAAACAGCTGAAAATGTTGTGGTTGTGAGGAGGTGGAGGTGCGTCAGAATTTCCGTGACTCTGCATTACCAAGAAAGGCATAAACGTGCGAAGAGTTTTAGATATTCAGGGGATCCGTATGAAAGAAAAAATAGAGTAAAGGAATCGGTTCAAACGTTATCACTCTCCTCCGTACCCCAGAAACAGGCGATTTTTCAACAAAGGTATATATGTAAGGTTATAGACATTCAAGCGATCCGTATGAAAGAAAAAATAGATTGAAGGAATCGGTTCAAACATTATCACTCTCCTCCGTACCCCAGAAACAGACGATTTTTCAACAAAGGTATATATGTAAGAAAGGTTATAGATATTCAAGTTATCTGTATGAAAGAAAAAATAGAGGAAAGGAATCGGTTCAAACGTTATCACTCTCCTCCGTACCCCAGAAACAGACGATTTTTCAACAAAGGTATATATGTAAGAAAGGTTATAGATATTCAAGTTATCTGTATGAAAGAAAAAATAGATTGAAGGAATCGGTTCAAACGTTATCACTCTCCTCCGTACCCCAGAAACAGGCCATTTTTCAACAGAGGTATATATGTAAGAAGGGTTATAGATATCCATGTGATCTGTATGCAAGAAATATAAACTGAAAGTATCGATTCAATTATTATCACATTCCTCGGTACGCAGAAACAGACGCTAAAATATGAAACGACAGCACCGGTGACAAATATGAAACAGTAAAAAGCTGAGAAAATCTTGGTATGTTGAATTTATGGGAAAAGTCTGCGTAAAATAAAATTACTAAAAATTTAAGGAGCATCAAAAGCATGAGGTTCCCGTTTTCATTTTTCCTTCGCTGACTAAAAATGAAATACCAAAACACGAGTAAAAGGTGTAAAAAGAACAGCGGAAAAATATATATAAAAAACTAGAAATATTGCAACACAACAACAACACACGATATATAAAAAAAAAAAACTTTCACACGTTTTTTTGCAACATTAATCCAAGAAAAGGGTGAATGCGGCGCTATTTTTTATCTACACACACACACACACACACACACACACGTCTACCCCCATCACGCACACATAAACAACTGGCCTTCAATATGTGCACACGCAACTCCCGTCTTAACGTACATAAACACCCCCAGTCACGCACATGCAGTCATACACACACACACACACACACACACACACACACACACACACACACACACACACACACACACACACACACAGCTAAAAGGAGGGAGTCGAGCACCTTTTTGATTAGTTAAAATACATTTGACATACATGACGCGATGGGCTGTTTGGAATTTGCTTTCTTCTTCTTCTTCTTCTTCTTCTTCTTCTTCTTCTTCTTCTTCTTCTTCTTCTCATCCTATGTTTTGCTTGTTTTCCTTTTCCAATTGTTCCTGTTTTTTCTTCGTCTTTAAACTTTTTTGTCTACCTTTCCTCATTTTTGCTCAGCTTTCCCTTCTTATTTTCGCCGTTCCTTCTTCCTCTTTTCCCTATCTATCTTTTCCTTTTCTTTTTAATTACGTCTTGCAAGCTTCTTCGCCTTCTCTTCGTCCTCTTTGCCCCATGTATCTATTCTTTTTCTTCTTCGTTTACATCTTACAGCCTTTTCCTTTTTTCCCCGTTCTCTGTATCTTTCCTCCTTCCCGAGAAATACATTGAAGGGGAAACAAAAGAGAAGAAACTGGGAAAATATTACGTCAGTTCAAAGTATCAGACACCGACTTCCCGGCGCAACACGAGAAGGGGCCGGCCATCATTTCCTGCTCCTCCTCCTCCTTTTCTCTTTCCTTACTTCGTTCCCTTTTCTTCAATTTTTCTTCACTGCTGTATTTTCCTCCTCTTATTTCTTTTATTTTTCCTTACTTCGCTCCTTCTCTATTTTTATCGGTTATTATTCCTCTTCTTTTTTTTTTCTCTTTCCTTACTTCGTTCCTCTCCTTCACTTCAATTTTTCTCCGTCGGCTGTCACTTCCTTCTCTTCGTCCTCCTTTTCTCCTGTTATTTTTTTTTCTTCCTTTACTATATATTTTTTTCTTCGCCAGATAAAATACACTTATCTTGCTCCTTCCTTTCTCCTCTTCCCTTCCTTCCTTCCTTCCTTCCTTCATTCATTCATTCATTCATTCATTCATTTCTCTCTCCCTTCACTTTTTCAATCCTTTTCCTTTCTCCCTCCTTTTCTTCTATGGATCTTTTCTTCACTCTTCCTTGATGTGTCTCTCATTCATTCACCATTTCTTCTTATCATCCTTTCCCTCTTCCATACTCCTTCTTTTTCCACTCTTCCCTCCCTTTCTCCCTCCCTTCCCTCGTCCTCCTCTTCTTCCTCGTCCTCCACTTCCTAAATTTACTAAACCATATGCTCCTTTCCATTCATTCATTTGTTTTTCCTTCTTTATTTCCCTCTTCCACTTTTCTACCCCATTGCCACCAACCTTACTTTCATTCGTACTCCACTTCTTCCTCGATCTCCTCCTCCACTTTCCTTTCCCATTTCCTCCTATCTTAATTTCATTCCTACTCCACTTTTTCCTCGATCTCCTCCTCCTCCTCCTTGTCTTCCTCTTCCACTTCCCTTTCCCATTTCCTTCTATCTTCGTTTCATTCGTACTCCCATTCCTCCTCGATCTCCTCCCTCCTCCTCCTCGTCTTCCTCTTCCTCCTTCTCCTCCTCCCCCTGAGCCCGGAAAACCATGTGCTTCTCCTGTTTACCTCCGGAGAACATTGTTAACCTCGCCTCAGGGAAGGGGAACTTACGGCAACTAGATTGTCCCGGAAACTTACGCAATCTTACTAAGGCCGCGATCAGCTTAGAGTTTGGCGCTGAGCTTATCAAGGAGCCAAATTACTAAGAGGAGGAGGAGGAGGAGGAGGAGGAAGAGGGGAGCACCAAAGTTGAGAATATTATACATCACCTTCTCTTTCCTTCCCCTCTCTCCCTCTGTCTTTTCCTCCCCTACCATCTCTCTCTCTCTCTCTCTCTCTCTCTCTCTCTCTCTCTCTCTCTCTCTCTCTCTCTCTCTCTCTCTCTCTCTCTCTCTCTCTCTCTCTCTCTCTCTCTACGTACCTGGCTTGGTAAGTTACTTGAGGTGATCTTCATCAAGAGCTCCTCCCTCCTCCTCCTCCTCTTTTTCCTTACCAGTTAACCTTCACCTCTCTCTCTCTCTCTCTCTCTCTCTCTCTCTCTCTCTCTCTCTCTCTCTCTCTCTCTCTCTCTCTCTCTCTCTCTCTCTCTCTCTCTCTCTCTCTCTCTCTCTCTCTCTCTCTCTCTCTCTCGCAGCGTGTTCGTTTGTTTTGCGGTGTTATGAAAACTTTAATCAAAAGGCGACACCCCCTCCAATACCTATCCTTTCTATCCATCATCCTCTACTCCCTGTCAAAAAAATCATCCTTCTCTTTGACCCTTCGTCCATCCTTAAGTCAAACCTTTCCCCTATCCATTCCTTTGTATTTCCGTCCTTCCTTCTATCTTTCTCTCTCTCGTCTCTTCTGCCTCGTTTCTTCCTCTTCCTTCCCGTCTCCGTCCCTCCGTGTCTGCTTACTGACACCGATAAAACTGGAGTAATATGAGTTGGTTCCATTGTGTTTCATCGTCTCATTTATTCTTGTCTCATTGTTTCACGAGTGTGCATCACGGTCTGCAGCTAAAAGCAAGAGCCTCTTCGTCTGGCCCAGTGTTGCTCGTGTCTCAGGCCGACGGCAATAACCCTGCTTGTTCCGCCTCCTCGGCCTCACCGTGGAGACGGAGCAAGTCATCTTCCTCTGTGATGTGACCTTATGTTTGGTGTTCTCTTCCTCCACAGCCATGTTGAGGTGGTGCGTGTTGTGGGCGTGTCTGGCGGGCGTGGCGCGGGCGTTCTGTCCTACAGGATGTAACTGTGACGACAGCGTGCCTAGTGCCCGTTGCGTGGGCGTGGGTCTCAACGTGCTGCCCATCCTTTTCAACCCCAACCTGAGGCGCCTCAACATGGCCCACAACCTCATCAGTTCCCTGAACGATGGTCTCGTCTTCCTCGACCGCCTCGAGGAACTTGACTTGTCCAACAACGTGCTGACGTTCCTGGGCACCGGGGACTTCGTGGCGCAGGCACAGCTGGAGGAGCTGCGGCTAGCGCACAACAACCTCACCACTCTCTCGCCAGGCGCCTTCAGGGGCCTCAAGTCCCTCACGCTGCTCGATCTGAACTATAACGGCATGATTGAGCTGCTTCCCGGCGTGCTGGAGGACGCGCCGCGCCTCACCGTCCTCCTCATCGCCCACAACAAGCTGCACGTCCTCGTGCGCCACACCTTCCGCGGCCTTCGCAGCCTCCACGTCCTTGACATGTGTGACAACTACTTTAGGGACGTGCCGTCGGCAGCGCTGGACGACCTTCAGTCCCTCAAGTCACTACACTTGTGTCGCAACCGCCTTACTCGCCTCGAGCCCGACGCCTTCACTACCCCGGCGCTTACGTCACTCTCGCTGGAAACCAACAACATCGACCACATAGCGGACGATGCCCTGCAACGCCTCCGCAACCTGCAAAAACTCAACCTTAACGACAACCTGCTACATGAGGTGCCCGCCGCGGTGCTGTCCCTGCTGCTGCTGCTGGACACGCTCATCCTAAGCAAAAACAACTTCACTACCATAGAGGCGGGAGCGCTCAAGAGCCTCAAGCGCCTCACCACGCTGGAGATCTCGAGATGTCCGCGCCTCGCCTCGCTGCATCCCGACGCCTTCGCCCACTGCGTCAGCCTCCAGCGACTCACTATCTCACACAACCCGTTGATACGACTCTTCCCGGAGCGACTGTTCACTTCCCTCCCGCACCTCCACACGCTGGACCTCCGTGCCAACAGCCTCCAGACCGTGTCCGAGGCCAGCATGCCGTGGGGCTCCCTGGCGCGCCTTGACCTCCGCGACAACCAGCTGATGTGTAACTGCTCCATCAGGTGGCTCGCGGCGCTCCTCGGGGCGGCCAACACGTCCCTGGCGGCGCCCGATGTGCAGTGCGCCGCCCCCGAGAAGCTCAAAGGACTCTATCTATCAAGGTGAGTTTCCCCTCAACCCCGTGACCCCCTGCCAGACACACGACCAAGGACTGACAGCCAAAGACAATTCACTTCACGAGCATCAGACAAGCACAGCAGGACCGAGAACGTGATGAATCTATAGACAGCTCTTCACAATTTGCTCACGGCTGCTTCTGACGCACTTTTCCTACTTTTCCCTTATGAACTTTTAATTCTAGGTAATCTGTTCTTTTTCCGCCGCAAATGTGTGTTTCTGGGGTACTGTTTATATCCCCAGACCCCAAACCTGTAGCTTCAAGAGCCTCGCTACACACGCCTCGTTTTCTTTCGGTACGTAACTCATCCGCTGCGGACAGGTCTTTACTTTCCCTCCAACCACCGACCATAAATCCCACCTGCATCTCTCTCTCTCTCTCTCTCTCTCTCTCTCTCTCTCTCTCTCTCTCTCTCTCTCTCTCTCTCTCTCTCTCTCTCTCTCTCTCTCTCTCTCTCTCTCTCTCTCTCTCTCTCTCTCTCTCTCTCTCTCTCTCTCTCTCTCTCTCTCTCTCTCTCATTCACAAGGCTTAGACTCACTCCTCATGTCCGACCGTTCGATTCCCGATTCAGGGCCGGCCAATCCTCGACGTGGCCTTGTCGAGCGGTGCATTGAAGCCTCTCGCTCCTCTTCAATCAGCAGGTAATTCAAGCCGTCCCAAAGAGGAGCTCCTGGCGAGGCTCACGGGACGATATGAGGCTCCTCTTGCCCCTCTCGGCTCGGTCGGGCCTCGCTTCCCTGGGCTCCCGCGCGGCCACCGTCCGTTATCAGATTATCTCGACGCTCTCACGTTACCAAGTTGCCGGCGGACGAATGTTTCCCGGCTCCCAGCGCTAATAAAGCCAGGGCGACGCCTCGAGCACTCAGTCACCCGAGAGCCGTAAGAGGGTGCACACGTCGTTATTTGCTGGTATCGCTCTGCCTTATGTATAGTGATATTCATTGTTGCCGAGCGTTGGAGTTACTGGTCAATAAGAACGATGGTACTAAATGAGGTGAAATCTAATAATCGTCTCCAATGGCTAGTGTTACCACATCATCTAGATATACTTCACCTGTCAGTGTTGCCAGTGGGGTTCCTGAGACACCTCTATCCAGCAGTGTCACCAGACGGAAGGGTAACCACTCATCTTTCGCCTCAAATGTTGCCACTCACTTTCGCCCCACTACGTCATTGCGCTCTTCGTTGCGTTACTTTTCTTCAATGTCCTCACTTTCCTACTTACATCCCTCCCATCTACTAACATACCTTATTCCCTACCAATCAAGCCATCACCCTATTCATATATTTTCTTAACCCAGAGGCTGACCATTAACCCGTCCAGACAGCCACCTATGAATATAAAATTCGGCCTGGCAACACAAAGAGGAAACAGAACTGCCAGCCACACCCTTTACACAGTCTAGATCAACCTTCAAAACAAAACAAATATCTTTTAAACACACTTTCCTGATCAATTACCTAAACAATCATAGCGGGCGGCACATCAGAACTGAGTGCAGGAGAGGGAGAGAGGGAGGGAGACGAAGGAGGAGGTAGAAAAGAGACACTGCACAAGGGTCGAAGAAGGGGGAGGAGGGGAGAAGGGAAGGAGGGGGAGGATGGAGAAGGGAAGGAGGGAAAGGAGGGGAGGAGGGAGAAGTCAAGAAAGAAAAGGGAGAAAGGGAAGAGGGAAGGGAAGGAAAAGGAAGGAGGGAGGAAGGAAGGTGGAAGAAGGAAGAGGGAGAAGGGAGACGATAAGAGGGAGAGGGAAGAACTGAAGACAGAGAAGAGAGAGAAAGGGAAGAAAGAAAACAAGAGGGAGAAGGGAGGAAGAAGGACCGAGGAAGGAAGGGAGAAAGAAAGAAGAGAGGAGTGAGGAAGAGACATGCTGCCGGCTATAAACAAACAATTGAAACATAGGTCCCGGAGGTGGGATGCGGCAGGTGTGGGGGGGTAGGGGGAGGGAATGTAGGGGGGTGGGGGGGGTGCGGGCAGGTATGGTCTCAGAAGGTGTGTGTGGCCGCGCACTAACCCGGAAAAATGATACGACCCTCGCGCGATTTATATCTCGGCTCCTCCTATTTTTAACATTTCCAGAGAGATGCTGTTTTATATAAGGTTCTTCCTCCTCCTCTTCCTCTTACTCCTCCTCCTCCTCCTCCTGCTCTTCCCCCTCCTTCTCCTCATATTCCGCTTCCTGTTCCTGCTCTTGTTCCTCTTCCTACTCCTCTTCCTCCTGCTCCTCTTTCCTCTCCTCCTACTCTTAAAATCTAGAATATATGATGGAATTCTGATTTTATTTTATTTTTTTCTTTATAGTATATGTCTCTTCTTGATGTTTTTATATTCTTTCATTTTTTCTTCTTTTCTACTTGTATTTCTTTGTTAAGTTTGCCTCAGTGATTATTTGTCTTCTAAGTATACCATTATTTTTTAGATTCTCTCTCTCTCTCTCTCTCTCTCTCTCTCTCTCTCTCTCTCTCTCTCTCTCTCTCTCTCTCTCTCTCTCTCTCTCTCTCTCTCTCTCTCTCTCTATCGTTTCTTCACCACCTTTTTCTTCGTCCATCTTCCACCGTCTTATCTTCCTCTTCCCTTCGCATCTCCTTCGTCATTTTTCTCTCGTACGTCAGCCTGCATTTCCATTCCTATTTCCCTTACATTTCCGCGTCTCTCCTCCTCCTCCTCCGATTTTTCTTTGCCCTTCCGTACCTGTTTATGTTTTCTTTTCGTTTCCATCTCTCTCTCTCTCTCTCTCTCTCTCTCTCTCTCTCTCTCTCTCTCTCTCTCTCTCTCTCTCTCTCTCTCTCTCTCTCTCTCTCTCTCTCTCTCTCTCTCTCTCTCTCTTCCGTGGTCCTCGCCGCTTCATTAAATGTGTTCCCGTATCCCATTTTTTTTCACACTATCTCGTTTTCTTTCTACTCCTTCGTTATCAAGTGAGTGCGAGTGGAGGGAGGGGTCTCTCTCTCTCTCTCTCTCTCTCTCTCTCTCTCTCTCTCTCTCTCTCTCTCTCTCTCTCTCTCTCTCTCTCTCTCTCTCTCTAGGCTAGTCACGCCCCACAGTAATGAAAGATAACTTCAATAACCCGAATGAAGAGACGAAGAGAGAGAGATCAACACACTTTCCTTTTCTAGACAGCGTTCCGTCCAAAGGGTTTTCAGGTCTTCATGTCCGTCCGTCTTTCTGTCCTCACTTTGTCTTCTTCCTTCCGGGCGCTTGAGTCTTCCAGTCTTCTTGCGCCATATACCTCCTCCTCCTCCTCCTCCTCCTCCTCCTCCTCCTCCTCCTCCTCCTCCTCCTCCTCCTCCTCCTCCTCTTGAAGACTGGATTGCTAGATATCGAGAGTATTCATCTGTCACTGCACTCCCATCTCTCCCGTTCCTCAAGGTCGTCCTCCTCTTTTTCCTCCTCTCTCTCTCTCTCTCTCTCTCTCTCTCTCTCTCTCTCTCTCTCTCTCTCTCTCTCTCTCTCTCTCTCTCTCTCTCTCTCTCTCTCTCTCTCTCTCTCTCTCTCTCTCTCTCTCTCTCTCTCTCTCTCTCTCTCTCTCTCTCTCTTATTTACACTCCTTTTCTTTTTCCTATTCCTTATTGTCATTTTTTTCACTATTTTTTTCCAGTTACCTTCGTCCTTGCTCTATAATTTTACCGCCTACATATTCTTACCTTCCACCTCCATACTGTTTCAACCTTCAAACGGCTTCGACTTGTTCCTCCTTTGACACCACAAGCTCTCCATCCCAGTACAAAGTTAATTTTTTTTCTGGGTTTGCACCAAAGTTTCATCTTAAAAATGTGCATTCCTCTACGCTCTCATATTTTTATTGTTCCCGACCATCATTTCCTTCTTTGCCAACTGATTACTAAACTAGATAAAACTACTAACGGCAGGACAAATATTAATGTAACAGTTCCAATGCTGAATTTGTGAAAGTCAGGATAGGCGGAGAACCAGGTATAAATTAAATTAAGTCTTGGGCGGAGATAGATAACGGGGCGGTGATATTTCGCGAACGACTAACCCAAGATCTTTTGAATGATATACTTCTAGATAAAACTAATAACGAAGGGACAATTAATGTAACAGTTCCAATGCTGAATTTGTGAAAGTCAGGATAGGCGGAGAACCAGGTATAAATTAAATTAAGTCTTGGCCGGAGTTAGATAACGTGGCGGTGATATTTCGCGAACGACTAGCTCAAGATTTTTCGAATGATATACTTGTTAGAGTTGTATCAATCCTAGATATAGAAAAATACATATAAACGCACCTACACACACACCCCAAATGACGCAACCGCAAGAATTCGCCTCTCTCGCTTCGCTGGCTCCGCAATTCCTTCGATTCCACGTATAAATTTATTACTTTTCTTATCTCCTCCTCGCTCGCTCAATCCTCCCCACTCATCAACCATTTATTTTTCCGTCCTTTATCGATCATCTCCTTCCATACCATTTCCTGGCTTACCCTTCTCTCCCTTATCTTCCCTCCATTAATGTGCCTTCTCCCCCTCTTCCTCCATCCTATCCCATAATTTCTCTTCCTTCTTCCTCCTCCTCCTCCTCCTCCTCCTCCTCTCTGTTCTCCTTCCCCTCCCCTTCCTTATGCATTAGTCCCTATCTTCATCACCTCTATTTCCCTTTGGCTCCCTTATCTCTCCCTTTATCTTGTTTTTAAGTCTCTCCCTTTTCACACCTCCCTTAAATACCTCTAATTCCTCCTTCACCTTCCGATTTGTTTCTCTCTCTCTCTCTCTCTCTCTCTCTCTCTCTCTCTCTCTCTCTCTCTCTCTCTCTCTCTCTCTCTCTCTCTCTCTCTCTCTCTCTCTCTCTCTCTCTCTCTCTCTCTCTCTCTCTCTCTCTCTCTCTCTCTCTCAAGCATCCTCTCTCCTGTTTCCTTTTCTTTTCCCTTCCTCCTTTCACTTGTTCTTTTCTTTAGCTTAGTTTCCTTCCTTCCTTGACATTTTCTTTCCTTTCTTTCCTCTTGCCTCTGTGCGCATCTTCTTCCTTCCTTGTCCTTCCTTTTTCTTTTCCTTCAACTTGTTCCTTTCAAACCATTTCCTCTCTTTCCTCTTTCGTCCTCCTCCTGAAACCTCTTTTGTCCAGCCTCGTGGTACCCACACACGATCATCAAATCAGTTTACAGCTTTCCTTCTCTATTCTACGTTAAATTCTTCCACTTTCATCTCCTTTCTTCTCTTCCTAGAACGCTTATCTTGAACTCGGATCTTCAATTTTCCTTCCTCTTCCTCTTGCTTTCTTTTATTTTTATTTTATTTTGATCTTCGTCTCTTAATTCGTCTTCTTCTCTTTCTTCATTTTCTCTTCTACCTTAAATTCTTCCACTTTCATCTCGTTTCGTCTCTTCCTAGAAAGCTTATCTTTAACTCGGATCTTCAATTTTCCTTCCTCTTCCTCCTGCTTTCTTTTATTTCTATGTTATTTTGATCTTCTTCGTCTTCTTTTCATTCTTCATTTTCTTCTTCATTTTTCCTCCTTTCGGTCCTACATCCCCTTTCCTTTTTCCTCCCTCCACTCCTACACCCCCTCCTTCTTTCCTCCCTTCAATTCTTCACCCCTCTCTCTCTTCCTTTTCTTCATTTTCTCCCCTTCGCCTTGTCGTGTTGGTCTGCGTGTGTTTGTTCAACCGTCTTTCATTGTCAACGCCGTCCAACTTGATAATTATTTGAATCTTGCAGAAGGTTAATCCCCGCCAGCTTTTCTTCGCTATTAAAGGTATTCATGGTCAGGTTTGCTCATCGAAGCCATCCTGTACTATCCTCACTTTTTTCACGTGCTCTTCCCGACAGACTGAGCCCGAGTGAGCAGCTGTGCGTGGACCAGGTGCAGGTAGTGGTGGGCATCGTGGTGGTCACCGTCTCCACCGTGTTGCTCATGGCGCTCTCCGTCCTCCTCTGCAAGTCAGTACTGGATGGCGCAAGAGAATGACAGATTGGTTGCCTGTAGATAATTATAGATTGGTATTTAGAGGTTGACTGTTGTTAACGGGTGTACTGATATGGTAGTCAATAGAAATGGTTATTGATTTTTTTGTAATAGTAGAAGATGTAAAGGTAGCAATATTTGTGGTAGTATTAATAGTAGTAGTAGTAGTAGTAGTAGTAGTAGTAGTAGTAGTAGTAGTAGTAGTAGTAGTAGTATATTTTTTATAGTAGTAGTAGTAGTAGTAGTAGTAGTAGTAGTAGTAGTAGTAGTAGTAGTAAAAGTAGTAGTAGAAGTAGTAGTAATAGTACTAGTAGTAGTAGTAGTAGTAGAAGAAAGTTATTGATATTTCATACATAAATACACACACACACACACACACACACACACACACACACACACACACACACACACACATAAGGGAAAGGTGCGTACGCTCACCTTTAATTACCCACAGATGAGAAAGAAAAAAGAATGGCTTTGGATTTTTTTCAACTAACTTTCACAAATGAATGAACACAATTTCCAGTGTTCGAGAATTCGCTCAATGGTGACACGGGTTAGAACAATACAACAATAACAAAACAAAATAACAAAATAACAATAACGAAACAATAACAAAAATATTATGATGACGATGATGATAAAAAGGATGATGGCTCTCTCTCTCTCTCTCTCTCTCTCTCTCTCTCTCTCTCTCTCTCTCTCTCTCTCTCTCTCTCTCTCTCTCTCTCTCTCTCTCTCTCTCTCTCTCTCTCTCTCTCTCTCTCTCTCACACACACACACACACACACAGACACACACACACACACACACACACACACACACACACACACACACACACACACACACACACACACCGACGCCAAGTTTAAAAATATTTACATCAGTCGAGGAAATGTTTACAAGTCTTCCTTCAACATTCGGTTTAAACGCATTTCAAACTTACTCTAAGATTTTACTTTCGGGAGTTTTAATTGAATTCCAACTTTTGCTTGAGGCGGCGCATGCATCTCGGTTATTACGAAGCGTTAACTCTCCCACTCTCTCCTTCTCTCCCTCTTTCACTCTCCTTCGCCCCCTCCTCCCCGCCGTCCTAATCCCCAGCAGCCCACCAACACCTACAAGTCTTTCCCAGAACTCCCCACACATCGTACCCAATCATAAACACCTCTCTCTCTCTCTCTCTCTCTCTCTCTCTCTCTCTCTCTCTCTCTCTCTCTCTCTCTCTCTCTCTCTCTCTCTCTCTCTCTCTCTCTCTCTCTCTCTCTCTCTCTGATGGCCCTCTCTTACCTCACACCTTCATTTTTTCCACTTTTTCATTCTTTTAGTTTTCTCTCCCTCCAATCTCTCCTTCATGCCACTTCCTCTTTCCCCATTGCACTTTTTTTCTCATATTTATCGCCCGTCTTTCTCTCCAATTCTTCCACTACATACACCACTTTTTTTTCCCTTATCATTCCTCTCTTCCTATACTCCATGCCATTTCTTTCCCCATTGCACCTTCTTTTCCTCTCTTTACCTCCTCTCTTTCTCTCCTACCCTTCCACTTCATGTGCTACTTTTTTTTCCTTTCCTTATCATGCCTCTCTTCCAACACTCCTACACCCTCACTCCCTCCTTCCTCTATCCTCTCTCCCCTCCTACAGCCACCCCTTCCTTCCTCCTTTCGGTCCTAAATCCCCTTTCCTTTTTCCTCCCTCCACTCTTACACCCCCTCCTTCCTTCCTCCTTTCACTTCTTCACCCCTCTCTCTCCTTCTTTTCTCTCTTCACTTCTATACACCCCTCCCTCTTTCCTCCCTACCCGCCACCCCCTACAGCACCTTACATTACCCAATATCTTCCTCCCCATCAGGTACCGAAGGAGGAACCAGAGGGATAAGCTCGGGAGAATGTGGCATCCGGGTCCCTTGGCGCCGTGGCCCCCGGACGACCACACGGCCCCGACGCGTCACATCATGGCCGACGAGTACGTCTACCACACATACTCCTCCGTCAGGAAGATCCCCGTCACCAAGGTCTGAGGGAAGCCGTCTGCGGGGTAAATAAAGACCGACCCTTCCTGCTTCCTGCTTGGTTGAGGTGTTTTGGCGACATTGAGGCCCGGACGCACGCAGAGGAAGGCCACGCCAGCCAAACCTACCAAGAGGTGAAGAAGAGTTCGTGGAGGTGACGCAGGAGGAGGGAGAGGAGACACGGGAAGAGCAGGAGGAGCCGAGGCTAAGCTATAATAAGTGTCGATGCCTCAAGGGTGAAAGAGCAGGTGTTACAGTGTGAGAAGACTCGGAAAGAGAAACAAGTGGTGAAAATAAGTTAAAAGAAAACGATGACCCGTGAAGTTGTTGGTGTCTTCACTGCAAAAGATCGACGCTCGTTCTTGTTTGGAAGGTCTTTTGTGCACAGATTAAAAGTACATACACTCGAGTAATCCTGTTCCGAGTCATAGAAATCCAAGCGGCCGCAGGAGCGAGGCATGAGGCGAGGATGTGTTACGTGATGTGAGAATTACTAAACAAAACACGTGGAAGTCTAAAGCTAATTTCTCGATTGGCGGGAACCGGTGTATGGACAAAGAAAAATAAGTCGCCTCGCTTGACCATTTGAGTGGAAGCGGAATGAAAGTTCAAGTGGCCAAAGCAAACTAGACAGCCATAGAAAATTACCAGCCATGGATAACAACGGCAGTGGTGGGTGAGGCTCGTCGTGTGTGAAAAGTCGTCTATCCTCAAGTAACCGAAGAGCGCAATTTAAGAAGGAGGCCGAGTAAACGAAACAAAATATACAACACGAGGATTACGCTGTACTGGACAAAAGGTGTATTATGAATTTATTAAAAAATATTGCTTACGCTAAATGGTACTCAAGCGTTTGTTCATGTGCTTCAAAACACGGGGATGGAGTCGTTTCAGTAGCTTCATTGTGCAATTTTCATTCAATAACGCTCCGTCGACCGAACAAAGGTGAGGTGAGGTGAGGAGAGAGAGCAGCAGAAATCAAAACAGGCTTGACATCCTCCCAATTACGCACGTTCATTGAAAAGACATCATCCATTGGCAGGGCATTTGTCAGGCTGTCAGGGAGGAAGTGGAAAGATAAAAGATAAAGATAAAAGATAAAAGTTGTGATCGAGGAAGGGAAGCAACGACTGACTGAAGCAAGGAAGCAGGAGTGACGGCGTGCATGTGTGTGTGTGTGTGTGGGTGGGGTGGGGTGGGGAAGGGGGGGGGGGAGGTCACAGTTTGAACACCTCAGAAAAACCGCCATTATCATACATCTTTTCGACCCATCACGCGAGCTTAACCGAAGGAGAACACGTCTAGTGATGGAGGAGAGTGAAGTGTGAGCGGTTTAAGGAGTATAGACGATTTGCTACGGTGGCGTTTGTTCCAGTTTCTTATAAAGTCTGCCATTCCAAAGTAAAATCTCGTCTCCTTTGCTAAATGAGTTTGAGAGAAAGTATAATACAGCAAGGCAAGAATGTAGGACTGTAGGGGTGTGACGGAGAGGGTAACAGTCCTCTTTTTAATCCCTAAATTTCACATCCATTCCAACACCCAGAGAGAGAAAGAGTAAGAGTGAGGCAAGAGTGTAGGAGTGTAGGGGGTGACTGAAAGGGTGAGTCCTCTTCTAAATCCCAAAATTCACATCCAATCCAACACCTAGAGAGAGCAAGAGTAAGAGAGAGGCAAGAGTGTAGGAATGAAGGGGATGACGGAAAGGGTAACAGTCTGCTTCTTAATCCCCAACTTCACACCCATTCCAACATCTAGAGAGAAAAAGAGTAAGAGTGAGGCAAGAGTGTAGGAATGAAGGGGATGACTGAAAGGGTAACAGTCTGCTTCTTAATCCCCAACTTCACACCCATTCCAACATCTAGAGAGAAAGAGTAAGAGAGAGGCAAGAGTGTAGGAATGAAGGGGATGACTGAAAGGGTAACAGTCTGCTTCTTAATCCCCAACTTCACATCCATTCCAACATCTAGAGAGAAAGAGTAGGAGTGAGGCAAGAGTGTAGGAGTGTAGGGGGTGACTGAAAGGGTGAGTCCTCTTCTAAATCCCCAACTTCACATCCATTCCAACACCCAGAGAGAGAAAGAGTAGGAGTGAGGCAAGAGTAAGGGATGAATGGGGTGACGGAAAGGGTGACAATTTTCTCCTTAATCCCAAAATTCACATCCATTCCAACACCACATCCTACGTAAGTGCTAAAGAAAGAGTAACAGTAAGGCAAGAGTGTAAGAATGTAAGGGGGTGACGGGAGAGGGTGACAGTTTTCTCCTTAATCCAAAAATCAACATCCACTGCAGCGCCACCACCAACCTACGTGCCAGAGAAGGAATAAAGTGACAAGGAATGAGTGTAGGAGTGTATGGGGTGACGGGAGAGGGTGACGCTCCCTTCCATAACCCAAAATTCGACATCCAGACCACGACTGCAATATATAATAAAACAATGCTAGGGAGTAGGAAAAGGAAAACAGTATTCTCATTAAGTCCAGAATCTTCACCAAGTCCATCTGTAACCTAACTTTAACTTGTCCCCTTAAGCACACGAGTTCCAAGTGATGTTCTTCCCCTCGTATCGATTTCAGATGAGCGGCGACACATTCTGCTACGCCTTGATCAATGGCTTGGCACGACGAGGGAGGAGACGGGGATTCTCATTCAATGTCACGAGATTCTGGGAAAAGCCTCACACACCACCACACCCACACACGCCACGACCCTACCCCCTCCCTGACCCTCTCTATATCTATCCTTCACCCTTTGCCTCCCCCGTTCCATTTTTCACCTGCTCGAGTAACAGGCTAATAATCTCTAAGTCATTCATTGTCCCGCTAAGGTACAGGTGAAAAGAGACAACCCCTGTGGATAAAGGAAGGAAAGGGAGGAGCTTGGATGATTAATGATACGAGAATAATGAGGGTTGTAAAAGAAGGGTTAATAGGGAGGACGCAGGTAGGTGAGGAGGAAAGGGAGGAGACTGGAAGATAAATGTGGAAATAAATCGGTTTTGGAAGGAAAATTAAGAGAGTAACTATGCGAGTGAGAGGGATAGAAGGAAGGAGTTTCCAAGGAATATACGGGAGAATTACGAAAGTGGGGAGGGGCGAAATAATCTTGGAGAGCAAAGGAAAGACAGACAGAATAATGACGTAGGAAGAATGAGAAGTAAAAGCCTTGCAAGGAAAAATAAAATAAAATAAAGAGGGTATAAGAATGTATGTTAACAGATGGAGGCAAAAGAGAGAGAAGATGAGAAAAGGAACCTTACACTAAGACCATGAGGGAACAGAAACAAAAGAGAGAGAAAGATACGAAAAGGAGACACTAAGACCTTGATGGAACGGAAACAAAGAAGAAAGAAATGTAGAAGCAAAGGAAGGTAAGGAATGGAATGTGGCTATTACTTAAAAATAAAAAATAAGGGAAGGATGGACGCACAAAAGGAAATAGAGAAGGATAGACAATTAGTTCCTTTTCCACCTACACCACTGTTATTACTATTATCTCTTTATTAGTAAGGGATTAAAGTTATTTGTATATTTTTATCGTTCTTAATTTTTTTCTCTCATTTTTTCATATATTTTCGTTTCGTTATCTTTTCTCCTCTTTTATAAATACGAAATCACATTTTTTTAATATTTCATCGCTTTTTTCTTCACTCTTTTCTTTCTATTATTTTTTTCACTGAATTTAGGATTATTAAACAAGACAGGTAAAAACAATATAAAGGTTAAAGAAGTAGAAAATGAGAAAAAAATAAGTAAGGGAGATGAAAATAACATGAAAATAAAAAAACAAGAGATCAATCATCCTCGTCTCTTCTTGATAAATCCCTCCGTCACCCCTTCGCTGCCCTCCCTTCCAACACCCCTCCACAATAAACACCGCCCTTGCTCCCCCCTTCGAAGCCCCCTCACCTCCCCTTACATTAACACCTTACACCCTGGCGATGACCATTAAGCAACCGACAACAACACTATCAAGGTGAATCAGAGTGTGTGTGAGAGCCATTGACACGCACACGCACACACACACACACACACACACACACACACACACACACACACACACAGGGGGTATCATTCAAGGGTAAAAATGACGAAAGAGAGTAAGGATTGGCAAACTATTTCGGGGTAATGAAACATGAGGCCATTTGCACCATCCGTCACCTTCAAATAAAGTGATGAAAAATAAATAAATAATAACAATATACGTACAAGCAATCCATTCTACCAACTAACGCAAGCACACACACACGTACTCTCTCTCTCTCTCTCTCACACACACACACACACACACGCAACTTCTCCACACAACCCCCACTCACACACACAAACATACTGTCCATCACAAACCTCTTCCCACAACCACTAAACACACTCACAAACACACAAATACACACTCTCAATGGCTAAGAAAACCAAGGAAATGTAAACAGAATATTAACCAACAGTGTAAACATAAAAAAAGAGTCTTCGATTGGAAATAAATACGTACATAGACACATAAATAAAGAAGCGTTGCTCAATATATACATAAATTTACTAAAACCACGCTATGTAGCCGAAGGAGGATTTACATTATCATACATTTTTTTTTACGATGTCAACACTTCCATCCTAGCACTCGTTCGTGTCCTGTGTGCGGCTCCTCCTCCTCCTCCTCCTCCTCCTTCTCCTCCTCCTTTAACCCTCGTCCTCGTCCTCGTCCTCGTCTCTTTATCGCTGTTGCTGTTGCTTTTTGCAGTTTCCGCCGCCGCCTCCGCCTCCGCCGCCGCTAACTATTAACTACCATGTCGCTATTTGTGCCGCGTCCTTGTCCGTTGTCCTTGGAAGTGTTTTCTTAAGTGTCCGTCTGTCCATCAGTCCGTCAGTCAGTGAAGTCAGTCAGTTTGTCAGTCAAGTCAAAAGAGCGAGTCCTGCACTGTCATGGATTGCCCTGTTGTGCTGTGTGTGTGTGTGTGTGTGTGTGTGTGTGTGTGTGTGTGTGTGTGTTATCATTGCATCACTACACGTGTATAGTTACTTTTTTTTTCCTGTTTGGCAAGAGACCATCTATAAAATTACATGGTGTGTGTGTGTGTGTGTGTGTGTGTGTGTGTGTGTGTGTGTGTGTGTGTGTGTGTCCAGTCATCACCCCTTCCTCCCCTCCACGTCCCGTCAGCCCCCCCAAAAAGGTATTATAAAGCTCAGAGGCTCTTTAATACGCCTGGCTGACTTCTTCCTATCTTCCCTTTATTCCCTAACCCCAAAGAACTGTGCCACGTGCTGAGTGCCAAGTGCTGAATCCCACGTGCCGAGTGCTGAAGACGGCAGGTGGTCCAAGCTTCATGTACTCAAAAATAGGAGATGAAAAACTCTTCCTAACATTATAAACTGACGGCGCTCACTTTTTCATGTTTTATGGCTATTTAGCATTTACCAGTTTACAGGATACATTTACAGCGCACTTTTTAAACTAATTCCATTTTACTACTACAAGTCCTGGTATGTACACTGCATTGCTTTTGTGCGATACTAATGATACTATATATATGAATAAATGAATAAATATATATACTATACATATTATGTGTATAATCATATATACACGTGGAGT
>NC_066518.1:7976609-8011609 GCF_024679095.1 Eriocheir sinensis
ATCACAAGGCGGCTACTCGATGTGGTTAGAAGTGCTTCACATTGAAAGAAGTTAACTAGAAGACATAAATGAAAAAAAGACCAAAAGGTATACATTTCTTCAAAACTGGAAACTTTGGAATCAAGAAGTTCATATAAACACAAAAACCGACGGCGAAATCATCCAAAAGGACCTTAATCAAATCATCGAATGGTCTGAAAAGTGGCAAATGGCCTTTAATGTTGACAAATGCAAAGTCATGCACATTGGGTCCAGAAATAGTAACCACACATACATCATGCATGGAAAAACCTCTGCAGGCGGTGTAGGAGGAAACGGAACTTGGAGTCACTATCAGCAGTGACCTGAAACACGTGAAGCACTGTAAAAAAGCATATAACAAAGCCAACACTCTGCTCGGGTTCACAGAAGAACTTCGAGTGTAAAACGTCAGACGTAATGCTATCCTTGTATAATTCCATGGTAAGACCGCACCTCGAGTATGCAGTACAGTTCTGATCTCCTAACTACAGACAGAGCATCGAATTACTGGGAAGAGTTCAACGACGAGCCACGAAAATGATTCAACCTTGAGGGCTCAACCGTACGAGGAAAGACTCAAGCGACTCAATCTCTTTACACTGGAGAAGAGACGCCTACGAGGGGATATGATTCAAGTCTTCAAGTACCTGAAAAGGTTCAATAACGTCGATCACTCAAAGTTCTTTGAACTGCAAACAAACTCAAGAACTAGAAATAACGGCTTACACATTCAATCAAATGGATGTAACACACACATTGGCAGGAGTTTCTTCTCAAACCGAGTCATCCGCCACTGGAACAATCTTCTATCAGAAGTAGTAAATGCGAATACCATCAACTCCTTCAAAAATCGAATCGACCGTCATTTCATTGCGACAGGAGTACACTGAATATCGAGGTGTTTTCATTTGCTTTGCGGGCACCAAGTGGCTGTCGAGCAGATTAAATCACAAGAGCGGGCAACCTCGTAATGAGCCAATAGGCTTTCTGTTGCCTGCATTTCTGTGTTTCCATGTTTTCATGTTTCTTCTTCCTTCTTCTTCTCCTCCTCCTCCTCCTCCTCCTCCTCCTCCTGAACCTCGTTTCCTCCTCCTCCTTCTCTAAGTTCATCCTCACTGGGTCGTATTTGCCGGCTTTGTGATGGACGTGGGCAAGAACGCTACTTTATTGAATCATATATATCTAGAGTGCGCGGGGATCCTTCGGGGAGGGAGGGAAGATAGTGGGGAGGGAGGGAAGGAGGAGAAGGTGGAGAGGGAGGAAGTGATGAAGGGAAGGAAGGTGGTGATGAAGTAGAACCCCCCAGCCCCCAAAACCAACAATCTCCCACCCCAGCCACCTCCCCACGGAAAGATATTACAAAGGAGAGTGGGAGGAGCATGAGGAACAAGGACGGGGGGAGGAGGAGAAAGAGGAGGAGGAGTCGGTGGGGTGGAAGAGTGTTAGATATTAAGAAGACAATAAACTGCTGGTGCGGAGGAGGAGGAGGAGGAGGAGGAGGAGGAGGAGGAGGAGGAAGGAAGGAAGGAAGTGAGGGAGGAGGAGGAAGAGAGAGAAGAGCAATAGGAGGAAAACAAGCTCTCCTTCGAGGTAAACAGAGGAGGTCGAGCTTCCCTGACGTTAGGTTACATGATAGCGCTGCTGCCCCCCCCCCTCCTCCCCCCCCCAGGGTAGAAGCGATCACCCACAAAGCCGATCAAAAGTCAATAAGAAGAGGGAAGGATTAGGATTGGGATAATAAGAATGGGAAGAGGCAAAAGGAATATGAAACATGAAAATTTGAAAGAGCAGGCAGCAGAGTCTTACAGAAATCAGAAAGAAGGCAAACGCATTGGGATGATAACCGGAAGAAGTGAAAAGAATATGAAGCGGTGGCTGAGTGGTCTGCGTGCCAGCCCGGTATCCTGGAGGACCCGGGTTCAAGTACTGCCCGCCGCTGCAAGTTGACAGTTTTCAATCATCGCCGAGTGGTTTAACTCCTCCTCCTCCTCCTTTTCCTTTTCATCCTCTTCTTCTTTCTCCTCCTCCATCCCCCTCTCCATTTCCTCCTCGTAATTTATTCATCTTCCGTCCTACTTAAAACTACCTACATGCTGTCCTGAAGACCGCTTATCAACCCAGACTCTAACGAAACTCTCTATAGTGGAGCAAAAATGAGTTCCGGTCGACAACATGAGCCAAAACAAGATGACACCACTAAAAACACTTGCCTGCACCACGAACGGGCTGGAGCCGAGCAAGAGGCCCCATCAGGATACCCTACCGATGCGACAGGCAGAATGGAGAAAAAAAAAATGGGAATATGTAACAGCAGGCATCAGAAAGTTTACTGGCATACAACAAGGCCGTCTGCTTTAGTGATTTATTCTACTCGTCAGGCAAGCATTTTAACGACCTGACTGCTATACGTACACTCGGTAACGTTCACTTAACTTCAGTCGCAACGAAATAGCGTCCGATGCAATTTTTAAAGGAGCAGATCGTTTCCGTACTAAATACAACAGCGGGAAAGAAGAAGAGCAGGACCGTAAAAGAGTAGTATTATGAGAACACAGGATGGGATGTAATGAGAGGAGAGAGATGGGGTGGCAAGGTGAGAGAAGATAAGGGAAGTGAGGAGAAGGAAGAGAAGTGGAGGAAGCAGGAGGTGAGGGGCGCAGAGGGGATGGGAGGGGAGGAGAGAGAGGTGGGTCAGCAAGGTGAGAGGGGGAGAGGGAATGAAGGGAGGGAGGAGAGAGAAGTCAAGAAGAGCAGTGAGGGGAGGGGTGGAGAGGGGAGGGTGCGTGAGTCGAAGGAATAAATGGCGGGTAACTCCACTAAACGGCGAAGTCATCATGAGTATTTAACGCTCAGTCAGTCTCGTGATGGCGCGCGCCGGGTAATAATGGGTCTCAAAGGTGATTAATTGTTCGTTAATTGTGTTGGAGAGCCAGCTAGCGCGATCTCTCTCTCTCTCTCTCTCTCTCTCTCTCTCTCTCTCTCTCTCTCTCTCTCTCTCTCTCTCTCTCTCTCTCTCTCTCTCTCTCTCTCTCTCTCTCTCTCTCTCTCTCTCTTCTCCTCTTCCTTTCTTCCCCTCTTCCTTTCTTCCCCTCTTCCTCTCTTCCCCTCTTCTCTTCTTCGCTTCCCTTCTTCCTCTCTTCTTCTCTTCCTCTCTTCCCCTCTTCCCCTCTTCTCCTCTTCCCCTCTTATCCTCTTATCCTCTTCCCATCTTCCCCTCTTTCTCTTTCCCTCTCTCTCTCCCTCTCTCTCTCGACGACGATGAGGCGGATAAGATAAAGAAAACGAGATGTAGAAAAGAAGATAAAACGTGACAACGCCGTTTCTTCCTATTACAGAGAAAAAAATAAAAAAACTTCACAACACATTTCCACCTCTTCCCCTTCCACACCCTCCACCCATTACCACTCACCTAACCCCTCCATCCCTCTTCTCCCTCCTTACTCTCTCATCCTTCTACCTCACATTTGTTTTTCATTCTTTCCCTTCCCTGCTTTCCCAATTCACTCACCAACACATTCCCCTTCAACCTAAAACGCCTAAAACCTTCCTCCCTTTATCTCCCTACTCTCCTTCCTTACCTTCATCCTTCTACCCAATCTTTTATTTCTTCTTTCAGATCTTCCCTACTCTTCGTACTCACTCACAAACACACCGTCCCACACACCCTCTCTCACTGACCTACCCCTTCCCTCACTGGCCCACCCTCTCCCTCACCCTTCCCCCCCACCCTCTCCCTCGCCCTTTCCCCGCCCATGCAGCCTCCTCGCTCCGTCAACCAGATGAGGACAACTTACACACTACTACATTTCACCTTCGCTTTGCCCAGAGTGGCCGGTGATTAATGTTGATTCTGTCCAGGCAAACAGAGGAATGGAGGCGGTAGAAGGAGGAGGAGGAGGAGGAGGAGGAGGAGGTAATCTAGGGAAGAGCGACGATATGTGTACCAGTGGAGCAGTCATCCGCTCGATCATCTCCCTGAGAGGCTGGATGCTGGCGAAGGTGAAGGAAAGAATAAAGGAAGGGATAAGGGGACTAAGAGACGGAGCAGGATGAAGAGGATGAAGAGGAGGATAAGGATAATCAGAAGGAAGAAAAAGAGGAGGAAGTAGAGAAGAATAGGGAGGAGGAATAAGAGGGAAAAGGATAAGGAGCGTGGGGTTAAGAGACGGGGCAGGATGAAGAGGATTAAGAGGAGGATAAGCAAGAGGAAGAAAAAGGGGAGGAAGTGGAAGAGAATAGGGAGGAGGAATATGAGGGGAAAGAATAAGGAGCGTGGGGTTAAGAGACGGGGCAGGATGAAGAGGAGGAGAAGGAGGATAAGCAAGAGGAAGAAAAAGGGGAGGAAGTAGAGAAGATTAAAGAGGAGGAATAAAAGGGGAAAGGAAAAGGAGCGTGGGTTTAAGAGATGGAGCAGGATGAAGAGGATGAAGAGGAAGATAAGCAGAAGGAAGAAAAAGGGGAGGAAGTGGAGGAGGATAAGGATGAGGAATAAGAGGGGAAAGAATAAGGAGCGTGGGGTTAAGAGACGGGGCAGGATGAAGAGGAGGAGAAGGAGGATAAGCAAGAGGAAGAAAAAGGGGAGGAAGCGGAGGAGGATAAGGATGAGGAATAAGTGGTTTGACGTAAGAGGTAATAAAATCTTTCAGACGCATTGGGCATGAATGGATAGATCGGAGAGCGAGAGAGAGAGAGAGAGACGGAGGGTAGGAGGAATGAGCAGCCAACTAAGAGGAAAGAACAATAAAGGGAGTCTCCATAAGCGAGCGTATTTGCATATTACATAATCATTTTTCTTGTCCGTTTGACTGTGCCCCTACTCATGATATAATTCTCTCTCTCTCTCTCTCTCTCTCTCTCTCTCTCTCTCTCTCTCTCTCTCTCTCTCTCTCTCTCTCTCTCTCTCTCTCTCTCTCTCTCTCTCTCTCTCTCTCTCTCTCTCTCTCTCTCTCTCTCTCTCTCTCTCTCTCTCTCTACTACTACTACTACTACTACTACTACTACTATTACTACCACTATGATTTATTCTGTGCATGAAAAGTCTATGTCTTAAAATTCTATAAAAATATTCTTGTATAAAAACTCCTCGGACAAGATTTTCAAGATTCACGAGGCCTTTCTTTTCTTTTTCCTTTCCTCTCATCGATCGAGAAGGAGTGAAGGAGAGAGAGAGAGAGAGGGGGGGTGAAAGAGAGAGAAAGGAAGAAAGGAGAGAATGTTCTTTGGCACGTTTTAAAGAATATACATTTGGCATCATTTTACACAGTTTCAACACCCCCTTGCACGTTCTTCTAACCTTTTCTGCATCCTTTTAGTTATCTCTTCCATTTCGCTTCTTCGGTGTTCTTGTTTTTGTTTGTTTGTTTGTTTCGTTGTTTCAGTCAGCGTTAAAAAAAACATGTCATTTTCTTTCGTAACATTTTTCTTCCTCCTTTAATTTTTTACTTCAATTGTTTTTTTTTTTACTTTATTTTTTTTATCCCTCTCTTCCTCCCTCCCTTGGTTCTCCCTTACTTCCTTCCTTCCTCCCTTCCTTTCTTTCTTTCTTTCTTCCTTCTCTCCTTTCTTCCTTCATTCATTCTTTCCTTCATTCATTCATTTTATCCTTCTTATTTTTCTTCATTCTCTGTATTTCTATTGTGAAGAAAATAAGAAAATAAAAAAAGGGAATGAATAGATACGAGAGAGAGAGAGAGAGAGAGAGAGAGAGAGAGAGAGAGAGAGAGAGAGAGAGAGAGAGAGAGAGAGAGAGAGAGAGAGAGAGAGAGAGAGAGAGAGAGAGAGAGAGAGAGAGAAGAGGAAGAGGAGTAGAAAAGGCATGGAAAAAAAATGAGGGGGATGAGAGGGACAGTGAGAATGGAAGATGAGGTAAAAATAAAATAAAAACAAAGAGAAAGAAAGAACAAGAGAAAAAGAGGAGGAACACGGAGAATATAACATGGAGAGTGAAGGGCGGAACAGAAAATAAAAAGAAAAAGAAAAAAAAAAGGGAAACGTTGATAGAATGGAAGACAGAGTTGAACATGAAAGGACTGAAGCGAGAAAGAGAAAGAGAGGAGAGAGAAAGAGGAAAATGGAATGGAGCAGAAAGAGAGGATAGTACAAAGAAGAGGGATACAAAAATAAACTAAGATAAAAGGGAGATAATGAAAAAAAATACAAAAGGAGTCAGAAAAAAGTAAATAGTGAAGTAACGAAATAAAAAGATAAAGTAAAGATGAGAAAGTGACATGGTGAGAAAAAAAAGAAAAAGGGACAAGTGAAACAAAGAAGGAGAAAGGGGAATAGTGGCAGGAGGAAAAAGAACGAAGTATAGAAGAAAGGGGAAGCGGAAAATGACAGTACGGAAAATGTCGAAACAAAAGAGAACAAGCGGAGACGACACGTTAGGTAACCTCTTTGTGTGTGTGTGTGTGTGTGTGTGTGTGTGTGTGTGTACAATCACACACACACACACACACACACGCACACACACACAAACAAACACAAACACACACGCACACATCATTCACACATTACCACACCGACTCATCCGGCTAGCCATCGTTAGTCACCCAATCAGCCAAAACCAGACAGCCATCAATCCATCAGGGGAATAAGCCTTCAAACCAGCAAGCCACCCATGATAAAGCCACCCAGAGAAACCACAATAGCCAACCACCCAGCCAACCAGCCAGCCAACCAATCACCCAATCTTCCAGCCAAGATAACCTAGCCAGCCTGTCGGTGGTCGCTATCAGCCTTGTCACAGCCGAGCGAGGCCTTGTGCCCCAGCGAGTCTCACCGGCCGCGTGCGTCACTGCCATGGCAACTGGGTCTGGGGATGGGAGTCTTGCCCTGCGGGGAGGGGCGTGGCCTCTTGTCCCGCCTGTGTCCTGGCTGGCCTGGGCTGGGCTGTGCCGCCTCACGATTCACGACCTGTTCTGGTCTTCATTAGATTCCCTCTACACAGTGGCACATCAGACAAAAGAGTGTAAGATAGTGTAAAACGGCGAAGAAAGGAATATCAAAAGAAAACAACGCTTAGTAAACACACTTTCTGGCGATGGCTCGGATGGGCTGGGCTGCGTCGCTTCACAATCCACTATCCGTTCTGACCATCACTGCATTCCCACTTCACAGCAGCACGTTATACAAAACAGTGCAAGATAGTGTAAAACGACGAACAATGGAAAATCAAAGGAAAACAGCTCAGATTAAGCACACTTTCACACGCTGGTTTACTTGGGTTGGGCTGAGCCGCCTCACAATCCACTATCCGTTGTGACCATCATTGCATTCCATTTTCACAGCAGCACGTAATACAAAACAGTGCAAGACAGTGTAAAACGACGAAGAAAGGAAAATCAAAGGACCTCAGAGTAAACACACTTTCACACGCTGGTTTACTTGGGTTGGGCTGAGCCGCCTCACAATCCACTATCCGTTGTGACCATCATTGCATTCCATTTTCACAGCAGCAGATATACAAAACAGTGCAAGATAGTGTAAAACGACGAAGAAAGGAAAATCAAAGGACCTCAGAGTAAACACACTTTCACACGCTGGTTTACTTGGGTTGGGCTGAGCCGCCTCACAATCCACTATCCGTTGTGACCATCATTGCATTCCATTTTCACAGCAGCACGTAATACAAAACAGTGCAAGATGGTGTAAAACGACGAAGAAGGGAAAATCAAAGGCAAACAACGCATACAAACCACACCTCCTGAAGCTAGCTTGCCTGGGTTGGGCCGCGCTGCTTCACAATCTACTATCTGTTCTAGCTATCACTGTACCCCCCTTCACAGCAGCACATTAGACAAAACAGTGCAAGATAGTGTAAAACGACAAAAAAGGGAAGATCAAAGGAAAACAACACACAGTTAACACACTTTCCGACGCTGCTGGCCATCATTTACGCCTCAGGAGCAGCAGAACTAACACACATTTGCTCAACGGAATACAAAAGCGACGCACAGCAGCAGCAGCAAATAAACCAGAAAAGAAAGCAAAACAACGCAAACTCATCACCCGTTTTTTACACACCTTACGTGCTACACTTCGGGGGCTTTTTACGGCGGCTTCTTTCCACGCGTTTATGTTGTTGGGTTGCGAAACGTGACAAGTGTAATCCTGCTTGCTACACCTTGACTCGCCTCCCTTCCCGTGTGTGTGTGTGTGTGTGTGTGTGTGTGTGTGTGTGTGTTGCGCCCCCCCCACCCCGCCCCTTCTCGACACCCGCCCTTCCCCGGAGTACGCGCCAAGCTATTACGAAAGAGCTCGAGCCGAGTGACAGGTTCATTTCACCATTTGCCATCAAGGTGTGACGCCGTGATAACAACCCCGACTTGTTTTGCCTGTCTGTACCTTGCTTAGCCCGACTACCCATCTATTTTATTTTTCTATCATCTTTTTTTTTCTCTTATCTTTTTATCATTATCTCTTCCCTACTATCGACTTTTCACATCTTTCTTTCCAATGTTTCCCCGACCCTTATATATTTTCTTTCCTTGTAACAGTAACCAGTAATCTGAGACTGTGATAAATAAAGAAAAGAGGAAGAACACGAAAAACAAAAATAGAGGAGGTAAAGGGAGAAGCAAAGTAATGCAAATAAAAAGAAGGATAAAGTTGAGGGAGTGGAGGAAAAAGGATGAAAATGGAAAGGGCCTAAGAAAGAAAAAGGAGATAGTACACATAAGAAGAAGGAAGAAGTTAAAAGAATGGAGGAAAAAGGATGAAAATGGAAAGGACGAAAGAAGGAAAAAGGAAAAGGGAGATAGCACACATAAGAAGGAAGATGTTAAGAGAATGAAGGAAAAAGATGAAAATGGAAAGGACGAAAGAAGGAAAAAGGAAAAGGGAGATAGCACACATAAGAAGGAAGAAGTTAAGAGAATGAAGGAAAAAGATGAAAATGAAGAGGAGTAAAGAAAGAGAGGAAACAAGAGAGGAGAGAGAAAGAGGAAAGTGTAAGTGACCAACAAACACAGGTACATGAATTGCCACACACTGTTAACATCCTCTCTAGTTTGACCTCTTGCCTAACTATAAATAAAAAAAAAAGACATCATGCCCAACAATGTTCTCCTTTCTTAACCTCTGTCACTTATATTCGAAGCCTTACAACATACCGCTCCAATTCCATAACATTAAGTACACCGTGGAAATCATATACACCAAGCAAACGTAAAACTAAAAGCATGCAAGGTGATGACATGTGTGTGGGCTTTTAGGTGGCACAGAGCTGCGTGACGACCTGGCAGCGAAGGGAGCACGAACACAAGCGGAATATACAGTGGTACGATGCAACACTCACCAGGAAGCTCACTCACACTGGACACTGGCCGCTCTGCTCTCCTCCACTCTTCCTTACCTGACGAAGAAAAGACCAATAGATGAGTGAATGGAATAAATGAGAGACTGAGAGAATTATTAAATGCATAGAGATAAGAAGAAAGAAAAGGATAGGAATACATGAAAGAAAAGATATTGGAAGAAAGAAACGATTTAAATCATATGCTACTACAAATTTAAACACAAAAAGCGAAAAAGATAAAATCAGAGTAGATACATACAAAAAAGTAGCTGATGTGCGTACGAAAGCAAAACTATTAAAATGAAACAAACAGTTCTAGCTGAAAATATATATATAAAAAAAAAGTCGCAATAGATATACACGTTAACTAAGGAAGTTAAACAAAAAAATATGGTAGCGAGAAGAGGAGGGGGAGATATTGTGAAAGACGGAAGAGCAAGGAGACTGGTGGAGAGCAGTAGAGGAGGAGGAGGAGGAGGAGGAGGAGGAAGGGAAAGCCGTGTAGGTGGTGGTGTGGGTGGTGCTGGTGTTTGTGATATAAAAGATAAAATAAAAAGCTAGTGTAATAAAATGGAGACGAGGAAAAAGTTAAAACAAAAGGATGACTCGAGAAAATAAAACATAAAGAAACAGATAAAAAATAATTAAATAGGAAGACGCGGAAATGAAAACTGTGGGGATGGAGGGGGAGTGTGTGACTGTGAGTGTGTGTGTGTGTGTGTGTGTGTGTGTGTGTGTGTGTGTGTGTGTGTGTGTGTGTGTGTGTGTGTAATATTGGGAGGCAGGAGAATGGAAAGGAATAAGAAAAAAAAAACATAGTAGGGGACGGAGGGGTGCGGCGACTCTGGTTACACTGGTCACCGTGGTAACCTTAGAATGGCCGGCCTGTCCCTAACGCAACAAATACAACAACAGCAACAACAACAATAATAACAGCAGCAACAACAACAACGTAAGTGCTACCACCACTGATATAACTTTATCCTTTTCACTACTACTGGAACGGCATCGCACGTTTTTCTTCCACTTTCCTCCTCCTCCTTCTCCTCCTCCTCCTACTCCTCCTCCTCCTACTCCTCCTCCTCTTCATCCTCCTCCTCCTCCTCCTCCTCCCCTTGTTTCTTCTTTTTCTGCGTCCTCCTCGACCATCACCGCACCTTGTCTTACTTTAATTACCAGTACCACCGTTACTACTACTACTACCACTGCTACTACTACTACTACTACTACTACTACTAATAATAATAATAATAATAATAATAATAATAATAATAATAATAATAATAAGAAGAAGAAGAAGAAGAAGAAGAAGAAGAAGAAGAATATTTTTTTTACAACAAAAGAGCCGCCTCAAGGGCAAAAAAAAGGAACAGTGTATAAAAAGAAAGCCCGCTACTTGCCGCTCCCAACAACAGAAAATAGTAGAATGGCCAAAAGAGAGGTCAATTTTGGGTGGAGAGGTGTCATGATACACTCTTCTTGAAAGAGGACAAGTCATAGGCAGGAGGAAATACAGACGAAGGAAGGCTGTTCCCGAGTTTACCAGTGTAAGGGATGAAGGAGTGAAGATGCTGGTTAACTCTTGCATAAGGGGTTTGGATAGCATAGGGAAGAGCAAGAGTAGAAAGTCGTGTGCAGCAGGGCCGCTGGAGGAGGGGAGGCATGCAGTTAGCAAGTTCAGAAGAGCAGTCACCGTGAAAATATTAATAGAAGAGAGAGAGAGAGAGAGAGAGAGAGAGAGAGAGGCAACATGGCGGAAGAGGTAGAAGACTATCAGTAGAAAGACTATTAATATCATATTATAATAAAAATAATATCACTATCATTATTATTACTGCATGTGTAATTGTGCTTCATCCTCTGTGTGTGTATTTGTTAGATAATGTGTGTGTGTGTGTGTGTGTGTGTGTGTGTGTGTGTGTGTGTGTGTGTGTGTGTGTGTGTGTGTGTGTGTTCTAGCAAATGACTTCTAAAAACAACGCTTCAGGGAACGTGAGTGAAATATTTATATAACAAATTATTCATCACTTTTATCTTATGTAAAAAAAAATACAACTCGTTTTCCTGGAATGTTTTACACTCTGTTTTTCCTGCTCAATTGACGTGGACGGACACGGAGTGCGAAGTTACTATTTTGTCAGCGAGAATAGCTCATTGTTTTAAATGTAACTACACATCTTAGGGACTTAAGGACTCAAAACTGAAAGACAACGATTTTTTGACTGGAAACCATTGTAATGATGCTGCACCACCCATCCTCCACCACCACATTCAGCCTTCATCACCATATCTACCCTTCTTCACCACACTCCCCCTTCACCACCCATCCTCCACCACCACACTCATCCTTCATCACCATATCTACCCTTCTTCACCACACTCCCCCTTCACCACCCATCCTCCACCACCACACTCAGCCTTCATCACCATATCTACCCTTCTTCACCACACTCCCCCTTCACCACTACACTCAACATTCATCGCCACATCCACCCTTCACCACACTCCCCCTTCACCACACTTCCCCTTCACCACTACACTCAACATTCATCACCACATCCATCCTTTATCACCACACTCCCCCTTCACCACACTTCCCCTTCACCACTACACTCAACATTCATCACCACATCCACCCTTTATCACCACACTCCCCCTTCACCACACTTCCCCTTCACCACTACACTCAACCTTCATCACCACAGCCACCCTTCACCACACTCCCCCTTCACCACTACACTCAACCTTCATTACCACATCCACCCTTCTTCACCATACTCGCCCATCACCACACTCCCCCTTCACCACACTCATCCATCACTACACCCACTTTTCACCACCACACTCGCCCAGCATCACCACTTGTTCACCTAATAACCTAAATCCAAGTCACTGAGCCATCATCGTGCGCGGCAGGAACACACGCCCGTGGGTCGAGGAGGATAAAGCAATCAAGAGGAGGAAGACTCTCTGATGCCGGGCCGAGGGACGGAGGAACTGATCTGGGCTGAGGAGAGGACAGGGGGAGGGGGGGGTGAACCTGGGGCCTTAGACCGTAGAGCCCCGTGGCCCCAGACGCCCCGCATCACATCGCATCCGAGAACCGATTAACGTGAGCAAGATGAAATAAGGATTGTGGGACTCTCGAAGATTTGAGATCCAGGAGGCTGACTGGCTGGCTGGCAAGTCATTTCTTCTTAGGTGAGGAGGGAGGGAGAGAAGGAAGGAAGGAAGGAAAGAAGGGGAGGGGAAAGAACTGAGGAAGAAGAATGGGGAAGGGAGGGAAGTGGACCATGGAAGGAAGGAAGGAAAGGAGGAGAGAAAGGAAGAGAGGGGAGGGGAAAGAACGGATGAAGAAGAAAGGGGAAGCGAGGGAAGGGGACCATGGAAGGAAGGAAGGAGAGGAGGAAAGAAAGGACGAGAGGGGAGGGGAAAGAACGGATGAAGAAGAGACGGCATTCGAGTATTAACAGATAAAAATTGGAATGTTATCCTCTTAGGGCGGCGCACAGAGAGATGAAGGTTGCCTGCTGGGAAGAAGAGAATATAAGAGACGGAATAAGAGAGATTTACATAAAATTACGCACCACAAGGGTCGTCATGGAGGCTGGAATTCAAAGACAACGAGTTATAAATGGTTAAAGAGACGCCACTCCAAATTTTCCGAGAATCCACACAACAAACGGGACAAAAACACTGTTGTACACACCCACCGCAACATAATAGAGAAAGGACATTATCCGATCACACAAGCCATAACAAAGGTTTACACACAATACTAACGGGTTCAAGGACGCTCTACAAAAACAAGAGAAAAAAAAATAATAATAATAATACGTAACTACATGCTGCTATGGAAGGTAGATAAAACAAAGGAGAGGACGAGGTGGTCTACATCCTGACGGTAAAAATATGTAAGTGATTATATAAATACCAATTGTTCTCTTTCTCATCTTCTTCCATATAGCCATTGCTCTCTTCTCCCTCCTCCTCCTCCTCCTCCTCCTCCTTCACCCACACTCCTACTCCCATACCTGCCATCTCCTCTTCTCATTTCTCACCCTCGGCAAACTTCACCTCTTTCCTTTCCTCCCCTTTCTGTTCCTCCTCCTCCTCCTCCTCCTCCCCCTCCTCCTCCTCCTCCTCCTCCTCCTCCTCCTCCTCCTCTTGCTCCTCCTCCTCCACCTCGTCATTTCTTGCGCCTCATTTGCCTCTCCCAGCCTTAAGCAACCCACCTGACATCGGAAATGCCTCACATACACACACACACAGACACACACACACACACACACACACACACACACACACACTAAATAACGGCAACAACGGGGTGATTAGTTTCGGTATAAGAATTGGATTAAGTGGCTCGGGATTGACAGACTTGGACACAGATTGCAATTACTTCGTCGATAATACACTACTGGTACGTACAAAATTAATAAATGCTCTCTCTCTCTCTCTCTCTCTCTCTCTCTCTCTCTCTCTCTCTCTCTCTCTCTCTCTCTCTCTCTCTCTCTCTCTCTCTCTCTCTCTCTCTCTCTCTCTCTCTCTCACTATTTTCCGTACTCTTTTTGCTTTCACCTTTTATTTTACTTCTACTTTCACCGACTCACCTGCAATTACCGTTTACCTGTCCGCCTAATTGAACACCTTTTTAATCACGTTTCTCATTACCTTCTTAAATCCATTCTATCATTTTGCCGTCGTTTCTTTCGCTTCCTTTCCTTTCCCTTTCGCTACTCCCCCTCTTTACTTTGTTTTTTCCTCCTACTCTCCTTCTTTTCTTGTCTTCCTCCTCCTCCACCTTTTGTTGACCTCCCAAAGTCTTCTATTTCCCTTTCTCTCGTTATTTTTTTCCCCTTTCGGCGCTTAAGTTTTCTTGTACTCCTTGCATAAGTTTGTTTACCTACGCCCTCCCTCCTTGCTTATATTCTCGCTCCGTTTACCTCATTAGCAACTCTCTCTCTCTCTCTCTCTCTCTCTCTCTCTCTCTCTCTCTCTCTCTCTCTCTCTCTCTCTCTCTCTCTCTCTCTCTCTCTCTCTCTCTCTCTCTCTCTCTCTCTCTCTCTCTCTCTCTCTCTCTCTCTCAATCATCTTTATAGAGCCGTGTCCACATGTCCATTTACCCACTCACTCATAAATTGTCCATTCTTTCATTCGCTGTCCACTTTCATCCACTTCTTTCCTCTCGTCCATTTTTAAAGCAAAATGAGACGCAATATTCATCATTAATCACAACTTGCTCTCCGCAGCCTCCCCCGGGCCGATGAGGGTAGAGTTGGGAGAGGATGAGGGCAAGGGGTAGGCTGGGAGTGGAGGGAGGGGGAAGTTAGGAATAGAGGGAGAGTGAGGAGGAGAATGGAGAGAAGAGGTGGGGAGACAGGAAAGCGACAGGTGAGTATGTCAGGAGTAAAGGAAAGGTGAGAAGGGGGAAGGGAACTAAGAGAGGAAATGACGGTGATGAAAACGAATGGAAGATAAATTAGTTGAGAGGGAACATATTAGAGTGCGTGAGTGAGTGAGTGAGTGAGTGAGTGAATGAAAGTGGCGAGGCGAAGGTTACGTTTGTGATAGCGGAATGAGAAAATTAGGGAAAAGGATGTACGTAGTGAGTGAGCGAAAATAGCAACACAGGTTAATTATGAGAGCAAAGAATGATCGCTCGCAGGTCTTATATACCTGTGCGAACACGAGCAATTACGCCTTCTCGTCCAAACATCTTTCTGCTGATATTCTTCTTCTTTTCAAACACTTACTCAGTCCCGTATTAGGATAAACGCTATAATAAGTGTATCAAACTACCGTGTATTTTCTTCATTTCCCTCCTCTTGAATCTTTAAATTGTCCAAAAAGTTACGATTGGCATTGGTTTGAAAGACAACCAAAAGGGAAAATAAAGAGGCATTATAAAATTTACATCTGTGAATCTCAGTTGATTACTTAGGATTCTTTTAATTCTTGTTCATTTATCAAAAAAATATATGTATAGGTTATCTGGCGATCTTCTTTTCTTAACTGTATTTTAGGCTTCCTCTTCACAGCGCCTCGCGAAGCCTTTGCTCCCGCCTGCTATGCTTCGGAGACGTTCAACAAAGTCTCGCATAAATCTTAGCCTCCCAAACTTTGCCTTCCGACTTTTATTCTTCTTTTCATACTTCTACCTTTTGATTTCTTCCGGGCCGCTGCGTTGCTGCTACCGTGCTCGGCCGCTGTTGTTTTGTTCCTTGTTTTGTTTGTATTGGTAAGGCGAAGGATTGCGTTCCATTAGTCCTTCACTCATGACGATCCTTCCTCATGTCTTGTTTCTCGTCCATTTCCTTGCTCGCGACTTTTCATTGTGTGTCGCAGCAACTCAGGACGACGTTAAACACACACACACACACACACACACACACACACACACACCATCACCGTCCGTCACTTCAATTTTTAAGTCATTGGCTATTTATGGATACTTTGTTTTAAATTATTCCTACCGTCCCGTTCGGCGAGTTATGAAATGAACAATAAATGCGAATTTGATTAGTCGCATCAGTGAGGTGGACACAGCAGCGAGCGCCACTCAGTCAGTCCGGCCGCCAGTCAGTCAAGTCATTTAGCCAGCCAGTCAGCCGTCCAGTCAGTCAGTCGTTTATTCACTCAGCAGAAATGCCAAACTCAGCAATCCATTCAACCAGTCAACAAGTCAGTTCGTCAAAAATCCAACAGTCCAAATCATCCATCCATTCTTTATCCTTTAACAGCTAATCCACAGTCAAATCAGTCAAGAAGTCGGCTAGTGATTCATCCAGCCAGCTTGATAATCATTCAACCAGTCAGTCAGTCAGTCAGGCAGCTGGTTTGTCAGTCAGTTAGTTGGTCAATTACTTAATTAGTGAGTGAGTGAGTGAGTCACTGAGAGGGTGAGTGAGTGAATCGGTGTGTGAGTGAATAAATGAGTGAGTGATTGGTTAGTTAGTTCGTTAGTTTGTTGGTCAATCAGTCAGTCAGTCAGTCAGTCAGTCAGTCAGTCAGTAAGTCAATCAATCAGTTAGTCATTCAATCAATCGGTCACTCAACCAGTCAGTCAGTTACCCAATCAATCAACCATTCAGTCAGTCAGTCAGTCAGTCAGTCAGTCAGTAAGTCAGTCAGCCAGCCAGTCAGTCAGTCAGTCAGTCAGTCAGTCAGTCAGTCAGTAAGTAAGTCAGTCAGCCAGCCAGTCAGTCAGTCAGTCAGTCAGTCAGTAAGTCAATCAATCAGTTAGTCATCCAATCAAACGGTCACTCAAACAGTCAGTCAGTTAGCCAATCAATCAACAATTCAGTCAGTCAGTCAGTCAATCAGTCAGTCAGTCAGTCAGTCAGTCAGCCAGTCAGTCAGATCCATTCACAGCCAAGGGAGAGCGCAGAACATTTCAGATGGAAGGGAGAGACTGAGCTAACAAAAATGTCTCCGGCCCGCCCTTCCCTTCCCCTCCTCTCAACACAACACAATAAAAGTTTCTTGGCTGCAATTAATCACCAGTTTGGGGAAAAAGGGGGCGTGCAGGGAGGGCAGGAAGGGGGCAGGAAGGGGAGGGGGCTGGCAGGAAGGAGCAAAGGTGGAGTGTGACCCGTTTACCCCACCTTTATCTGTATTTGGTGAGAGAGAGAGAGAGAGAGAGAGACCCCCCCCAGAACACCGGGGGTATACAAATAAGGTGCCCGATAAACAATAAACAACCCCAGAACACCTAACGAATCTACACCTTACAACTGTGCACTCCTATTGAATTTCCTTCTCCCCCGCCTGTACCTTCGCCACTAACCCACTTCCTCTTCTTACTATACCCTTGATTAAAAAAAAGGAGAGAGAGAGAGAGAGAGAGACTTTCTCGCTGCTGCTACTGCAACTACTACTAATAAAAATAAGAATATGAGTAATATTAAATTAAAGAACAAGAACAAGATAAACAAGAAAAAATAAAAAATAACTACATAAAAAAATTAAAAAAAATAATGGTAATAAAACTAGAAAAATATTGATCGCAGAAATAATAATAATAATAATAATAATAATAATAATAATAATAATAATAATAATAATAATAATAATAATAATAATAATAATAATAACGATAATAATGCTAATAACAAAAAATAATAATAATCACCATAAAACCGCTTGATTAATGACCCGCAAATCAAAACAGGACGCGCATTAACGGATTAGCGCGGCGACATCATTACCGTCATTAACTTTTGGCCACTAATGTATTGTTAACTAATTATCTACTTATATCTTTTATCCCTCTCCCTCTCCCTCTCCCTTTCCCTCTCCCTTTCAATTTCCCTTTCCCTTTCCCTTTCGCTTTCCTTCTGCTTTCCCTTCTCCCTCTCCCTCTCATCCTGTCTCCTTCCTTTACTACTTCTCTATGTCTGCATGTTGTTGTTGTTGTTGTTCTTGTTCTTGTTTTTCTCTCTTTATAAAATTCAGTACTGCTTGTATATTCTTTTGGTCCTTCTCCTCCTCCTCTTCTTCCTCTTCCTCCTCCTCCTCCTCCTCCTCCTTCCCTTCTCCAGTTACCTACCTCCCTAACAATCTACTTAACCCTTCTTGCCGTTAACTTGCCCTAATGCTTCTCAGATATCCTACCCAACCTCCTTTCTTTCTTTCTACTGCATCCTCCCCTCTATTGGTGACATTCTTACTTATGTTTTTCTTTCCTTCCACCCAATCTTTTTCTCATTTTTGTTCTCTTTCTCTTCCCCTCATCTCTCCTGCCCTGTCTGTCTCTTTGTTCTCCCTTTTAACCTTCCAACCTATTCAAACTTTTTTTTTCATTTCTTTAATCCTTTATTTTCCCTAATTTCTCCCTCCTCTTCCTACCTTCTTATCTCATTACATACGGTCTGATTTACCACAACGTCATAGCAAACCTTCTCTATCTTCTTTCTTTATCTATTTTCTCCAATGTCCCTTTTGTTCTCCTTTCCTTTCTCTTTTCTTGTATCTTCCGACATATTTACGAATTTTCCTACATTCTTATCTTCTTCACAGTCTTATCTATCCTTCTCTATCATCTCTGTCGATTCTTTTCCATGTTCCTTTCATTCCCTTTTCCTTTCTTTTCTCATCGTATCTCTCTAATAAAATTTCCTCACAGGCAGCCTTTTAATCACCACCACTTCTCACCAATCTTTCTCTGCCCTCCTCCTCCATCCTCACTCTCCCTCTCCTTCCCTCTCCTCCTCCCTCCCTTCCCTGTCTCCTTCCCTCTCCCCTCCCTTGGCCTCGTCCCACTCGGCTATAAAATGTCGGCCAGGTGTGAGAGTGACAAAGGAAAATTTACATAGGAATTTAATTACTTTCTAGCGCTTGTAAATGCATAGCAGAGACCCGCTCAGGCGATGGCCAGCGTGTCCCGCCTGCTGCCTCCCGCCTGTCTCCTGCTGTTGCTGTTTCTTGCT
Organism: Eriocheir sinensis; assembly: GCF_024679095.1. Lineage (NCBI taxonomy): Eukaryota > Metazoa > Arthropoda > Malacostraca > Decapoda > Varunidae > Eriocheir > Eriocheir sinensis. The sequence continues at coordinate 7,995,360 of NC_066518.1, forward strand.
CATAATACTCCTGCTCTTCTCCTCCTCTTCCTACTCCAAGGCTGTCTCGCTCAAAACTAACACGAGATTTTAACTTCTTCCCATCTCCTCTCCTTGCATTTCCTCCTCTTCAGTTTGCACTCTCTACTTTCCTCCTCTTCCTCTTGCCACTTCTTGCTCCTCCTCCTCCTCCTCCTCCTACTCCTACTCCTAGTCTTCCTCATTCATATTAACAAGCCCAGGATTTTCATTTCTTTCAATTTCCTTCACCTTGCTTCTCTTCCTCTTCAGTCTTAACTCCCCTCCTTCTTTCTTCCTCTTCCTCTTTTCCTCTTCCTTTTGATCCTCCTCTTCATCCTTCCCCTTCTCCTTCGTCTCTTCCATATTAAGTTTTCTCAAGATTTTCACTCTTTCTCCTTTCCTCCTCTTTGCTCTTCTTCCTCGTCAGTCTTAACTCCCCTCCTTCTTTCTTCCTCTTCCTCCTTTCCTCTTCCTTTTAATCCTCCTCTTCTTCCTTCCCCTTCTCCTTCGTCTCTTCCATATTAAGTTTTCTCAAGACTTTCACTCTTTCTCCTTTCCTCCTCTTTGCTCTTTTTCCTCGTCAGTCTTAACTCCCCTACTTTTTTCTTCCTCTTCCTCTTCTCCTCTTCCTTTTAATCCTCCTCTTCTTCCTTCCTACCCCTTCTCCTTCCTCTCTTCCATATTAAGTTTTCTCAAGATTTTCACTCTTTCTCCTTTCCTCCCCTTTGCTCTTCTTCCTCGTCAGTCTTAACTCCCCTCCTTCTTTCTTCCTCTTCCTCTTCTCCTCTTCCTTTTAATCCTCCTCTTCTTCCTTCCTACCCCTTCTCCTTCCTCTCTTCCATATTAAGTTTTCTCAAGATTTCCACTTTTTCTCCTTTCCTCCTCTTTGCTCTTCTTCATCTTTAGTCTACAGTCCCTTCTTTCCTCCTCTTCCTCTTGTTCCTTCTCCTCGTGCCCATTCCCCCTTCTCTAACTCCTCTTTAGGGTTTCTTCTCTCATCTGTTCCTCCCCTGACTCTTACCTTCCCCCTCTCTGTATTTCTCCCCAATCTACCCCATCAGATTACCTCCCTTTTACATTCATTCAACCCCTTCACTACTTCTCCTCCCCCTCATCCCTTCGGTCTGTTCCTCCCCTGACGCTTACCTTCCCCCTCTCTATATTTCTCCCCAATCTCCCTCATCAGATTACCTCCCTTTTACATTCTGTCAACCCCTTCACTACTTCTCCTCCCCCTCATCCCTTCGGTCTCTTCCTCCCCTGACTCTTACCTCCCCCCTCTCTATATTTCTCCCCAATCTACCCCATCGGATTACCTCCCTTTTACATTCTATCAACCCCTTCACTACTCCTTTTCCTCCTCCTCTTCTTCCTTCTCTTATCATCCCCTCATCGTTTCCATCCTCGACTTTCATTCTTCTCCTTTTTTCCTGACCTTCCCTACTCTTCCTCTGTAACGCCTCGCTTTTTCCTCCCTTCCCCCTCCCACCCTCCTTCCCATTCTTCATCCCTCCCTCCCTCCCTTCTTTCCGGGTCTCAGATTAAGGCATTTTGCAGAAAAAAACATCAGGTATGCAGACGCCTCCATGTTTTATATTATTTTTTTTCTCCCTAACGCTTCATCCACCGGCAAGACGAGGCAGCGAATCCCGGTTCTGTGAGGCCTCGGAAGAAACCTTGATTTATTGCTGTTCGAGGCTTCACGCGGCTTCGGCTTCAGGGATTGAGGTGGCTTCGCTCCTGTTCATATATTTTGGTTCGGTATTTATTTTTAATTTATTTAGTGATGTATTAATTAAATCTCTGATCCCTTCCTTTTTTTAATTCATTCAATCCTTCATTAAACTGTTCACTACTGTTATTCGATTTTTTTTAGGTAAGGATGAGTTTTATATGGTGTTCTGAGTGCTTGTTATTTGTTTTGTGTTGTTCATGTTGTTTTGTTGTTGTTGTTGTTGTTGTTGTTGGTGGTGGTGTTGGTGGTGGTGGTGGTAAAGATGTCTTGTCATATTCCTTTGTTTTTACCTCCTTTTTTTTCTATTCTTCCCTTTTTTTCTTTGTTCTTCTCTTACTTTCTTTTCTATCTTCTTTCATCCGCTTTTTTTTTTCGCTATGATATTCTGAGTCCCGGATCGCCTTCTCTCTCTCTCTCTCTCTCTCTCTCTCTCTCTCTCTCTCTCTCTCTCTCTCTCTCTCTCTCTCTCTCTCTCTCTCTCTCTCTCTCTCTCTCTCTCTCTCTCAATACTAACACTTTTTTTTTTTTACCACCCAAACACCACAGCAACACCAAAAGAACACACACACACACACACACACACACACACACACACCACCACCACTCTTTCGCCCTCCCTTCCCTTCTTCCCTTTCTTCCCTTCTCCTTTCCGCCCTCCTACCCAATTCGGTCTCTTGAACCTCCTACATCAGCTTTCTTGTTTTCCCAATGTCTCTCCTCCTTGAGAAGCAACCACTTTTATCCCATCTCCTCCGCCACCCAATACCTAGGCGGTTTCAAAGCCCACCACCGCCAGCCCACCGGCCTCCTTGGTAAACCTTGGGCTTTTCCTCGAATCCACCCAACCTCCTGACGCGAAGAAAGCCAATGCGTCGAGGTAGGGCTGGAAGGCGGCGGCAAGGGGATGGGATGGCGTAAAAGGGGCGTTTGTGAGGGGTAGGGAGCGGGGAGTCAGGGAAAGGTTGGTGGATGGTGATGGAGAGCTTGAGACGGTAAGAGAAATGTTATGTGGTGGAAGCTGCGGAAGATGGGAAATGTTGTAGAGGTTTATGAGAAGGGGATAATAATAGGGAGTGAAGGAGAAGGTATAGTGAGGCTGTAGTAGAGAACAGGCAGTAGGGAGTAAGGTAGAGAAAAGTAAAGAGGAGTGGTGCAGAGGTAGTTGGTGATGGCGAACACTTTTTAAAAACGCAATAAAAAAATAATTGGAGTAGTAGAGGGGATTAGGAGTTTAGTCAGATTAATAGGTGGTTGCTGCTTTAATTAGAGGAAAACATGAAAATAAGAAGACTCGAGTAAAATGAAAGGACAGAGCAGAGGAGAATTATACACTAAAGAGGAATTACAAGTATAGGAAAGGAGAAAAAGGGAAGGGAAAGGAAAAGAAGGGAAGGGAAAGGAAAAGAAGGGAAGGGAAGGGACAGGAAGGAAATGGACTGTAAGGAAAGGAAAGGAAAGGGAAGGGAAGGGAAGGGAAGAGACAGGAACGAAATGGACTGTAAGGGAAGGGAAGGGAAGGGAAGGGAAGGGAAGGGACAGGAACGAAATGGACTGTAAGGGAAGGGAAGGGAAGGGAAGGGAAGGGAAGGGAAGGGTACGGAAGGGGCAAATAGTAAGAAATCGAAACGAAATACAAAACCAATAATATTTTTTGCACCAATGAAGGCAACTCGAGTGCAAAAACAAAAATACACAAAAATCCCAACACCCAAAAAGAGAAGACAGTGTTTCCGGAAGATTGGACAAGTTAAGGAAGTGTCTTATAAGGTCGGTATTATAAGATACTTTCACTTCTAACATCAACTATTTCTAAAGGTCAAAGAGTTGGTCAATCGGGTTCTAATGAGTGTTTCTTTACGTTCACGGTATAGAAGAAGGTTCAGACCACCACCAGGGGCATAAAACTACTCCTGGTAATGCCCAGAACTCATACGAAAGCCTTGTCAATTATGTGAACTTAGGCCACGAAATGTTTAGTAATACGGCCCATTAAGTTAGGTTAGGTTAGGTTAGGTTAGGTTAGGTTACGTTACGTTAGGTTAGGTTATTAATACTCTCCTCTATATATAAACGAAAAGGGAGAAAGAGAGACAGACAGACAACGCGTGAGATATCATGATGCTTAGTGACGTTGTAGTGTTTGCTAAATAAATAAAGATCAAGAGGAAGAAAAAACAAAAGCATAACAAAATATTCCACGTATCAAAACAAAAAAAAAGTAAGATGGACAGACAAACAGACTAAACCGAGATGATGAGGGAAGGAGAGAGGACTTGACTGGAGAAAAGGAAACCTGTCAGGAGGAGAGGAAAGAGAGTGAGGAACGGAGGGACAGTGGGAGAGAGGGAGGGAGGGAGGGAGGGAGAGACGGAGGAGAGGAGACAAAGCACTTAATCCCCATCCAGCAATTAGCGGTAGAACACAAGAGCTGTCACGCAACGAGGGGACGGAAGACAGGGAGAGGGAGGAGAGAGAGAGAAGGAAGGTAAAGGAAGGGAAGGGAAGGGTATGATACGGTAATACAGGGAAGGGCAGGACAAGGAAGAGAAGGGAAGAGAAGGGAAGTTAAGTGATAGGAAGAGAGGTGGAGGGAAGGGAAGGGAAGGGAAGGGGAGATAAGGACGGGGAGGGGAGGAGAGGGGAAGGGACGGGACGGGACGGGACGGGACGGGACGGGACGGGACGGGAAGGAAAGGAAGGGAAGGGAAGGGTACAGCATGGCAGGGAAGGGAAGGGAAGGGCACAGCTTGGCAGGGAAGGTAGGGATGGGAAGGAAACGGAAAGGAGAAAACGGAAAGGGAAGGGAAAAAACGGAAGGACTGTTAAAGGGAAGGGAAGGGAAAGGAAGGGTACGGAAGGGGTGACGATGCGGGGGATGAAGTTTCCAAATTCGCCCTGTCCATTAAACGCGAGGATCCGTGCGCCGAGAAAGTTCCCGCATGTCTTCTATTTATTAAAACTTTGTGATCTGGTTCCGGCCGAGCGCGTTGCGGGGCGGCGTGAGGAAAAACAGGACGAGGGAATTAGAAAAAGACTCGCATTTCCGCTGACATGATGATTTTCACAGACGGGAATGATTGATGGAACAGGGTGGACAAGGAAGACGGAGGAGGAAGAAGGCTGACGAAGAGGAGGAGGAAGAAGGCTGAGGAAGAGGAGGAGGAGAGAAGACTGAGGAAGAGGAGGAGGAGAGAAGGCTGAGGAAGAGGAGGAGGAGAGAAGACTGAGGAAGAGGAGGAGGAGAGAAGGCTGAGGAAGAGGAGGAGGAGAGAAGGCTGAGGAAGAGGAGGAGAAGAGAAGACTGAGGAAGAGGAGGAGGAGAGAAGGCTGAGGAAGAGGAGGAGGAGAGAAGGCTGAGGAGGAGGAGGAAAAGGAGGAGCAGGAGAAGGAGTTGTAAGAAGAGGACGTAGACGAGGAGGAAGAGGAGGACGAGGAACTACGAAAAACTATGGGAAAAAAATAAGAAAAAGAAGATTAAGGAAAAGGAGAAAATTAATAAGGAAGAGGAAGAAAAGATGAAGATGATGATGATGATGGTGATGATGATGATGAATGATAATGATGAGAAAGAGGTAGACGAGGAGGAAGAGGAGGACGAGGAACTACGAAAAACTATGGAAAAAAAAAAGAAGATTAAGGAAAAGGAGAAAAATAAATGAGGAAGAGGAAGAAAAGATGATGATGATGATGATGATGAGAAAGAGGTAGACGAGAAGGAAGAGGAGGACGGGGAACTACGAAAAACTATGGAAAAAAAAAGAAAAAAGATTGAGGAAAAGAAGAGAAATAAATGAGGAAGAGGGAGAAAAGATGATGATGAGAAAGAGGTAGACGAGGAGGACAAAGATGAACGAAATGGAGACGCGAAAATAAAAGAAACGAAAACAAAACTAAAAAGCTTAAAACACACACCCGTCTCCGCTCCCTCCCACCCATCCACCCACACAAACACATATCACACCCTATACAGGAGTCTCTCGTCTCGTCAGGGCACCGCGGTTTTGTGTTTCCCTGGACGGGCGTGAGCGGGGCTTCGGGGAGGCACTTAAGAGACCCTCGGCTTAGGTTCGGCAGGGTCCGTCTGGCACTCAGGCCGCGGACGAGGATGGATATAGGTGCTGCTGCGGAAGGACGAGGAGGTGAGGGCGCGAGTCTAATCCACTGTGGTAAAGAGAACACAACACCCCTTCCACCCTCTCTTCCTCCATTCCTACCTCTTTGGCTTTCCCTAAACTGCTTTCCTCCTCTCCCTCTCCTCCTTCCTTCCGCAACTCCTCCTCCTCCTCCTCTTACCGCCTCCTCCCGCAAAAGATTTATCGGTCAAGTCCTGTGATTCTCGTGCAAAGTGTCACAAAAGATACAAGGAAACACACCACTGCTTTTCTTACGTCCTGTCTCATCCTTCTTACTCTCATTTTCTTCTCCTCCTTCTGTGAGTGTGCGTGTGCGTGTGTGTGTGTGTGTGTGTGTAGGTGGCAAGTATAAGGGCCAGCTTTACTTTCCATAGCACGAGGTGGCGGAAGAGGAAAATCACACCAAGATACAGACGAGGGAACGCGCGTGGAAGTGATCTTATTTCTCTTCCCAGCGAGCAAAGCAGGCAAGAGCGTCGCTATTTCCGCCTGCAAGCAAAGACATCAGGCATTTGTTTTGTCCCGGGGCGGCGGCGGCGGCGACCGTTTGTTATAAAGCCGCCCAGCCGTTTCTTCTTTCTCCTCCTCCTTGCCCTCCTCCTCCTTGTCCTCCTCCTCCTTGCCCTCCTCCTTCTTGCCTTCCTCCTCCTTGCCCTCCCTCTTTCGATGCTATTCTTTCTTCTCCCTGGTGTTGGCGGGGGCTTGGAGGGAGGACGGGGGAGGAAGAAGAAAAAAGGGCGAAGGCAAGGGGGGAGTCAGACACAAAGAAGAGCAATGAGACGCCCTTTGTAGCATGCTTTCCCCCGGCCTTTGTCGCCCCCTCGTCGTTCGCCCGGGGCCAAGTTTCGCGCCGTGTCAGGCTCTTGCTGAGTTTCCAACAAGATTTGTAGGTCTGATTTCGCCTCAGAACGTCAGGAGGGTGGAAGACGCGGCGAGAGGCGTCTCCTGCGATACGTGAGGCGGCGGGAGGTGAAGAAGGGGCGGAAGGAATGCTACGGAAGGGGTGGGAGACTGCGTTAGGTTTTAAGGGGGCGGGAAGTGTTAGAAAGTGGGTGGAGTGGCGTGAAGAGGGATAGGAAGTAGGGCGGGAGGAGTGTTAGGAAGAAGGGAGGAAGGAACGATAGGAAAGAGAAGGACGGGAGGAATGTAAGGGAAAGGGAGGAAAAGAGCGGGAGGAATGAAAAGGAGAAGGGTAGGAGGAACGTTAGGGAAGGGTAGGAAGGAGGAATGTTAGGTAAAAGGAGCAAGGAATGATAGAGGAAAAGGGAAAGAGAAAGGGGACGGGACGGGAAAGGAAGGGAAAGGAAGGAGCAGGAGCAGGAATAATATTAGTGGGATTAATATTAGGAAAAAAAGACACAGATAAGAGGTGATAAAAGAGGTGATCAGAGGCAAGAGGAGGACGATCGCGTGGGTGGAAAAGGAGAAGCGGGAGAAGCAAGAGGAGGAAGAGGAGGAGGAGAGGCGACCTATGATATATATAAATGAGGTCATCTTTATTCATGACCTTTAATTAAATCTATTGGTGGATATACGGACGGGGAGAGCTGCTGACGGAAACTCTTGGGCGCGCTTAAAGAAGGGAAAAAGCTGCCACGGAGGAAAGTTTTTTTAGTCACCCTCAAAACGTCAAAATTATCAGGATCACTCAGAAGGAGAAACGGAACTGAACCCGAAAACCGAACCCGAAACTGAACCCGAATCCCTAATTATCCGAATCTGAAACCGAGCCCGAAACTGAACCCGAATCCCTAATTTTTCCGAATCTGAAACCGATCCCGAAACTAAACCCGAATCCCTAATTTTCCGAATCTGAAACCGAACCTGAAACTTATCCCGAATCCCTAATTATCCGAATCTGAAACCAAACCCGAAACGGAACCCGAATCCCTAATTTTCCGAATCTGAAACCGAGCCTGAAACTTATCCCGAATCCCTAGTTATCCGAATCTGTAATCGAACCCGAAATCGATCCCGAACCAAGACCGAACCAGAAGCTAAACTGAACCCGAAATGAACCCCAACCCCAAAAGTAAACTTGAACCCCAAAACTGAGCCCGAACCCACAAAATGAGCTCGAATGCCAAAATTGAACCCAAACCCCAATAGTGAACCCGAAATCCTAAAACTGAACCCGAACCTAAAATGAACCCAAACCTAAAATTGAACCCGAAACAAAACCCGAAAACGAACCCGAACCCGAATTCGAACCCAAAGTGAACCTGACCCGGATACCGAACCCGGACCGGAATCGAACTGGGCGCAAAGTTGAAATAGAGCAGGCGGGAGATGTATGTAATTTATATGCCAATTTTTGCACTAATACACGCGGGAAAGGGGCGGCGGCTCGTATTGGTGTGAAGTTTTTATACATGTATATTTATTTCAATCCCTGTGTGTGTGTGTGTGTGTGTGTGTGTGTGTGTGTGTGTGTGTGTGTGTGTGTGTGTGTGTGTGTTTCGCCGGCGGGAGTGCGCGGGGGGGGGTGGGGGGTGGGGGAAAGGGAGACAAGTGTTGCACAACGACGCAATACACACACACACACACACACGCACACACACACACATCATCAGGACAGCTTCAGGCGATGGTGGTGATGCTAATGGAGGTGACAGTGGTGGTGGTGGTGGTGGTGGTGGTGATGAGTGGTGGAGATTGGCTGAGTGGAGAGGGTAATCGAGGTGGTGGTGATCCTAGGAGTGGTTGGGAAAGTGGAGTTGGTGGTAGTGGTGGTGTAGGAGAATAGTTGTATAGTTGTTGTTGTTAATGTTGCCTTTGTAGTAGTAGTAGTAGTAGTAGTAGTAGTAGTAGTAGTAGTAGTAGTAGTAGTAGTAGTAGTAGTTCATAGTTGCGGTGGTGATGGTGGTAGCAACGTTGGTGGTGCTGCTGAGTCAGGCAATATCGTATGACAAGCAATGTTCCTGCATGTATAACACTGCCTCAACGGATACATGCATACATTCTCTCTCTCTCTCTCTCTCTCTCTCTCTCTCTCTCTCTCTCTCTCTCTCTCTCTCTCTCTCTCTCTCTCTCTCTCTCTCTCTCTCTCTCTCTCTCTGACACCTTTTTTTTCATCTATTGCACCCAGACTTCGTACTTCCAATCCATAAGACCCCGCACATCGCCTCTCCTTCACTAATAATTCCCTTTAGTTGCTGGGAAATCCTTAGCTAATCCTCTTTTACTCCTGCACTCCTCTACCATCCCTCCACTACCACCTGTACTCCCTTCTTTTCCTTTGACTTCGTTCTGAAGGACCTATTTTCCTCTTTTCCGTCGACACCGCTCTACCATAATATTGCTTTTTTACATGCTTTCTTCTTTCCAAAACTATTTTCATTTCCTTCTTCCTGGCCAACTTAGTCTTACACTCTTCCTTTTTTTTTATAATTTCTGCATCCCATACATACTTCTTGTTTTCTCAGTGTCCTTTTCGTCTCTTCCTGTCTTTCCCCACTTCATCTCCATCACAGTTACCCCTTCTAATCCCTTCTCTTTCAATTCTTCTCCCTTGGTCTCCCTCCTTCTTTATTTTCTTCTCTCTTATCCTCTTTCCTTCTCTTTTTAGTCTTGTCATTTGTGCCTTTCTCACTCTTGCTCTTTCCCTTTCTTTCCCTACTCCTCCTTCTTCCTCTTGCATGTATGTCACGAGCCTCACATGCTTCATGCTACCTAGAGTCGCTTCCTGTAATGACGTCATGAAGCTTTGGGTGTAAGGCTTTAAATAGGGAACATGATCATTGTCTCGTCGCTTCAAAAATGCAAGAGTTTAGGTTAAAAAGTCAAGTTTCACGGTTTCGTTTATTTATGTTGCGAAATATATTACAGGTTGACAACTGAGCGCCCACTTCCTTTCTCTTCTTCCTGGAATTGATACTTGGTGCAATCTCTCTCTCTCTCTCTCTCTCTCTCTCTCTCTCTCTCTCTCTCTCTCTCTCTCTCTCTCTCTCTCTCTCTCTCTCTCTCTCTCGTAGAAATTAGCCTCAAGAAAAGAGCAGGACGAAGCGTGAAGGAGGGAGGACTGCTCAGACGGATCTCAAGGTGAAAGAAAACACAGTAAAAGAGAGGAGAGGAGAGGAGAGGAGAGAAGAGAGGGTGTGAGGGTCAGAGGAAGAAACCAGAGGAGCGCATATACTAAAGGGAGAGCGACTGCCAGAATCTTTTATGTTCCCGCAAATGGAAACACGTTAAATATCAGAATTATACCGCGACTGAAAAGGAGGCAGATGAACAAAAGCTGACCACAAAACAAAAGCCATAAACCAAACACAGAAAAATATCAATAAATAAACACTGAACATAAATTTCCAAATATCAGGAAAAAAAATTAGCAAAACCTTTTTGTTTAATGTAGAAAAAAGAAAAATGACTAATCAGGGAAGGCAGACAAGATAAAATCATTAAGGGCAACCCTTTTTACGGCACGCGTTCCTTTACTCACCAGTTACGGTCATATTGTACATTACACCTTCTTAAATACATTGGAATACAGTACAGGAAAACTACTACTACTACTACTACTACTACTGCTGCTGCTACTATCTTTATTATTATTTTTTTTTTTTTACATCTTGGCCTATGGTGCCGGTAGGCTTTCTTTAGGGATCTGGTGGTCTGCCCGAGCCCGTCTTGGCGCAGGCAAATGTTTATAGTGACGCCATCTATTCTTGGTTTATGCTGCGTCCCGCAGCTCATTCTTGATTACCCTTGAACAGTTCCTCTAGACTCTTAGACCATAACCACGGAAAAACTCAGCACAACGCCCATACTCCAAGTTCCAACTACGTGTTTCCAGACCTTATTCCTATGATATCAACTTTCCACGAACCACTTTACTGGATGATGAACACCTCTAAAAATTATCCATATATCTCATATTTACTGTAATAATGATCCAACAATCTGATGTCCACTGTTAGTAATAATATGACGCAGATGTGCAAAGCAAAAAAAGTAATTGGGTGTAAAGTACCATATGTGGAATTCAAAGAAGGTGAAAACTATAAAACCTGCCGCTGAGTAGTAAATGAGAACTTTGTATTTAGCGATGAAAGACTGAGTACAACATGGAGAGGTATAGGCTAATACGAGTTGTAATACTACTACTATATACGATGATGATGATAATAGTAATAATAATAACAATAATAGAGCAAGTAGGTATTGGATGTCCTCTGGTCTCATTAGTAACAATCCAGGGGTGTAGTAGGCAGAAAGGCAACTAAAATTAAGAAATCGCAATGGACGGACACGGGATAAAGGGAACAGATATGGAGGGAAAGAGTACCTACGCGACACTCTGGGAAATAACTAATGTATGAAGAACCCAAGGCATGTTATCCACGCATTATGCATGAAATAAAAGTTAAGCAAGGTTATTTTTTCTTACTTATCAAGATTTATTTGCGAATAGTTGCCATTCAAAAGAATTAAGAATATTTTATCTATTCCTTTATAGTTTAGCAACAGCCCTGTCACCCGCCATCCGACGCGTGAACTGCACTACTTAGCCGACTAGGCAAGATTATAGCAGAAAGAATTTGCTGGAGGCCAGTCGGTCTTCATGGACATAGCACCTCCTTTTATTACCTAACACCGATTTCCTCAATATTCGGATAATTTTTTTTGTATCACATCGAAACAACGATGGGAAACTCTGCAACTCGACAGAAATTCAACGTGTGGGTAACCCTGGAGCGAGGCTCCTCCCTGGTGGACTCCATCAAGCTCTCGTGCAAGGACTCCACCTGCTGCCTGAAGAGGAGGCGTACGGTCGCCTCCGTCAAGCTCCCCGTGGAAGGCTGGTCTTGCGTCGCTGGGATTCAAGGCTGCCACGCCGAGGGTGAGCTGCGTGTGCCCTTGGCGAAGCTATGCAAGAAAGACGGCAACGTGGCCGTCAGGGTGCAATGCGCCTCGCTTAGGAAGCCAGTCTTCACCTCTTCCATGCCGCTGGCCTGGCTGCTGGACAACATCAGCGGCCTTCACTTCTCTCTCTTCTGTGACGACGGGCCCGCCTTCACCAGCCTCCGGTGCAACGGGAGGCGGTGTGGCGAGCCCGTCCGGGCGGTGAGCCCTGCACCGCGTGTGGCCACTGACGAGGTGGCCAGGACCGATGAGGCTGATGCATGGGCAGCCTTTGAAGTGACGACCCATGATGACTGGTCCGTGGAGGCTGATGATTCATGGGCAGCCCCAGACTTGGTGACCTCTGTTGCTATGGTAGAGACTGATGATTCATGGGCAGCCTTTGAAGCAATGACCCGTGATGACTGGTCCGTGGAGGCCGATGATTCATGGGCAGCCCCGGACTTGGTGACCTCCGCTGCTATGGTCGAGGCTGATGATTCATGGGCAGCCTTTGAAGCAATGACCCGTGATGACTGGTCCGTGGAGGCTGATGATTCATGGGCACCCGCCGAATTGGTGACCGCCATCACCGATGAGGCTGATGATTCATGGGCAGCCTTTGAAGCAATGACCCGTGATGACTGGTCCGTGGAGGCTGATGATTCATGGGCACCCGCCGAATTGGTGACCGCCATCACCGATGAGGCTGATGATTCATGGGCAGCCTTTGAAGCAATGACCCGTGATGACTGGTCCGTGGAGGCTGATGATCCATGGGCACCCGCCGAATTGGTGACCGCCATCACCGATGAGGCTGATGATTCATGGGCAACCTTTGAAGCAATGACCCGTGATGACTGGTCCGTGGAGGCTGATGATTCATGGGCACCCGCCGAATTGGTGACCGCCATCACCGATGAGGCTGATGATTCATGGGCAGCCTTTGAAGCAATGACCCGTGATGACTCGTCTGATGAGGGTGATGTTCCATTGGCACTCCTTGAAGTGACGACCCGTGATGACTCGTCTGATGAGGGTGATGATCCATGGCCAGCCTTTGAAGCAATGACCCGTGATGACTCGCCTGATGAGGGTAATGTTCCATTGGCACTCCTTGAAGTGACGACCCGTGATGACTCGTCTGATGAGGGTGATGATCCATGGCCAGCCTTTGAAGCAATGACCCGTGATGACTCGTCTGATGAGGGTGATGTTCCATTGGCACTCCTTGAAGTGACGACCCGTGATGGCTCGTCTGATGAGGGTGATAATCCATGGGCATCCGCCGAATCGGTGGCCGCCATCACCGATGAGGATGAGGATGCATGGGATGCCCTCGAATTGATAACCAGTAATGACTGGTCTGATGAGGCTGATGATCCATGGGATGCCCTCGAATTGATAACCAGTAATGACTGGTCTGATGAGGATGAGGATCCATGGGATGCCCTCGAATTGATAACCAGTAATGACTGGTCTGATGAGGATGATGATCCATGGGATGCCCTCGAATTGATAACCAGTAATGACTGGTCTGATGAGGATGCATGGGATGCCCTCGAATTGATAACCAGTAATGACTGGTCTGATGAGGCTGATGATCTATGGGATGCCCTCGAATTGATAACCAGTAATGACTGGTCTGATGAGGATGATGATCCATGGGATGCCCTCGAATTGATAACCAGTAATGACTGGTCTGATGAGGATGATGATCCATGGGATGCCCTCGAATTGATAACCAGTAATGAATGGTCTGATGAGGATGATGATCCATGGGATGCCCTCGAATTGATAACCAGTAATGACTGGTCTGATGAGGATGATGATCCATGGGATGCCCTCGAATTGATAACCAGTAATGACTGGTCTGATGAGGATGATGATGCATGGGATGCCCTCGAATTGATAACCAGTAATGACTGGTCTGATGAGGATGATGATCCATGGGATGCCCTCGAATTGATAACCAGTAATGACTGGTCTGATGAGGATGATGATGCATGGGAAGCCCTCGAATTGATAACCAGTGATGACTGGTCTGATGAGGATGAGGATTCATGGGATGCCCTCGAATTGATAACCAGTGATGACTGGTCTGATGAGGCTGATGCCTTCCTGGACGTCACGGCCATCTGTGCTGTCGTTGCGTACATTGTCTTGCTTCACTAAGCAGCCTGGTAACACACTCACCAGTGACCCCCGGCTCAGGCGCGAGCCACATCGTGAGCCACACTCCCGGGGAGCGAGACTCCCTTTAGTGACCGTCGCTCTTATTACACCTTCAGGGGAGGAGCTCCAGCTGTATTTCTTATCTTATCAATGAAAACCTTTACAATAAAAATATTTTCCTATTAATGAATTTACCTTACCTATTAATAATAGTGTGCCTATCACAGTGAAATTCACCACATGCACGACTGCCAAGTCTCTTCCATTCGTCTACCATTCTATTAGCAAACCAATTCCTGCCTGCATGTTTAACAAATCTATATTGATCTAACGACCCATGGCTAAGAGTGCATTATATTTTCTTACTTATCAAGATTTATTTGCGAATAGTTGCCATTCAAAAGAATTAAGAATATTTTATCTATTCCTTTATAGTTAAGCAAATGGGCACATGTTTGACCGAGTTGAAAAACTTACTAAATTTTATGCTCTATTTTGGAATATACTGTTTTAGATTTTTCCCGCTTACAAGACCCACGAACATTTACATTTAACGGGGGACCCCTCGGGTATTAGTGGAGGGTCCCCGATGGACTGTGAGGTATACGGCCCTGCCTTCATGCGTGGCAACGAAGACCGCTTCAGATTTTACATAAGACAAACGATATCAAATGTTGGCCTTACGATGTAGCAAATAGTTTAGTAATAGTAGTAGTAGTAGCAGTAGCGGTAGCAGTAGTAGTAGTAGTATAGTAGTACAGTGGTAGTGGTAGTAAAAGTAATAGTAGAAGTAGTAGATGCAAGATGGCGCCACTATAAACACTCGCCTGCGCCAGAACGGGCTGGACCGACCATCAGGCCCCACCTGGAAGAAGCCTTGGGCCGACCATCAGGCCCCACCAGGAAGATGCCTACCGGCGTAACAGGCAGCGACGTAAAAAAAAAAATAGTAGTAGTAGTAGTAGAAGTAGTAGTGGGTGCCGGACATACTCCCCCCTTAACATATTCCCTTTTGAACATTTCCCCCTCCGGACATTTCCACTCGTTCATCTATTTAATACGAGCGAAATAACAAATGAATCGTAAAACAGACGATTAAAGAGAAGGAACATATAATAAACAAAAAAAAACAGGATCAACACAACAAAATATGATAAAAAACACAAAATACTAAAAAAAAAACTAAGTAACTATCTAACTGAATAACTAACCAGCTAACTCTTCCTAGCTGTCTGACTAGCTATTAACTAACTATTTAAGTACCTGCCTACCTGCCTGTTTTGGTGTGGTTGTTTGTTCAGCTTGGTGACCTACATAGAGAGAAAAGACTAAAAACCAAGGACAAAACATTTCAATCCGGCCAATCCCAAGGAGGTTAAATTAAACATCCCTCCCGGCCGTCAGCCTCCTTCTTGCCCCTTCAGTGTTGGCGGACAGGGTGCCAGCGAGACTTCAAGCCGCGCGACCCAGGGCCTTATCCATCCTTGACCACCACCACCATAACCACCACACCACGACCACCAATACCACCACCACAGCCACCAACAAATTCACCACCATTGCCACCACCAATACTTACAAAAATGACACTCACCAGCTTCTACCTCCACCACCACCACCACCAATACAACCACCACCACCCCTGCCACCAACCCTACCACAACCACCACAACCTCCACCACAATTACCATCACCACTACTTTCACAAATGACAGTCACCAACGTCCACTACCACCACCACCACCACAACCACAATCACCACTATCACCACCACTACCACTTCCACATGTGGCAGTCACCTCCTACAACTACCAGCACCACAGATACCACTACGACCACCACCACTACCACCATCACAGCTAAGTCACCACCATCACCACCCCCAACACCTTTACCAGGGTAACTACCTCTACCAACACCCTCCCCCCCACCACCATTACAGCTAAGTCACCACCACCACCGGCACCACCTTTACTTGGGTCATCACCACCACCACCACCACCACCACCGGCACCACCTTTACTTGGGTCATCACCACCACCACCACCACCATTACCACCACCAAACCAACATTTTAAGAATTTTATGCGCTGTTGGGAAACTTCAAATGGGTATAATGTAATTCACCTGTATCTCTCTCTCTCTCTCTCTCTCTCTCTCTCTCTCTCTCAGTCTAGCTCAACCTACGGTTGGGTGAAGACGTGTGGCTGTTTGCCCCTTGCAACAGTTCATCGTTGCCGTCATGGAGTACTCTGGCCCCGGCACTGTTGCTGACGTGCAGATGCATCTTGCACTCAGTGAAGACGAGGACGTAAGCGTGAAACACTGGCCACTTCTATCCTCGTCAGTGTCAAGTGATTCTG
>NC_066518.1:8014109-8016609 GCF_024679095.1 Eriocheir sinensis
GGGAGTGGGATGGAGGGTGAGAGAGGGAGGGGACGGAGGGAGGGAGGAATGGAGAGGGTGGGACAGAGAGAGAAGGGAATGGAGAAGAGGAAACGTTGCATAAGGAAAGGCGAGGATGAGAGGAGAGAAAAGGGGACGATATAGATTGTATGAGGTAAAGTGAAAGGTTCATAGGAGAAAGAAAACATGGATAGACAAGGACGGAGGAAAAGTAGGTAGATAAAGAAGGGAGAAAGGGAGAGAAGTAAGTGAAGCCGAGTACATAACAGCCGCGTTTCCATGCTTGCCTTTTTGTGACTTTTATCGTGTAAAGTGAAGCACGTGTTGCTTTATTCATGAGTGGACACACACACACACACACACACACACACACACACACACACACACACCTCTTCATAGTTCAGTGGTTAAAGCTCTGCCCTGTAAGGCTAAGGTTCGAACCCCGCTCAGGCTTGGATTTTTCTGCTACGAAGGATTGGTTACTGTCTCCCCTTGAGAAAGAGGTATGGAGTGTATCGTGTGTGAAGGTCCCAGCAGTACCCAGAGATCAACTATAACGAGCCTTGCTCTTGTCGGTTGGGTACTTGCTGGCGATGAGGAGTCCAACACGTCATCAGGACGTGGTGAATTACACATACACAAATGAATGTTTTTTTTAAAGTTTAAAATTACTGTAAATACTGATTTCCTGTACTTTATGATCCGCCATTTTATTTCTTTCCCTCATTTCTCATGTCCATTCTTTCCCCTTCCTCTTGCTTGACTACTTTCGAGAGGCAGCAGCTTCCCTTCCCTTCCCCTCCAAAACAAACTAATGTCCTTTGCTGCTTCCCCTTTCCTTGACTTTCCAAACGCTGACTCTCTGCACACGTTTCTTCTCTTCTTTTCCTTCACTTATTTCCTTTTCTCAGTATCATATCATCCCCTCCTTATATCCTCCTTCATCCTTTATGCTCCTTTTACCCATTCTTTTTTCTTTCTCGTCACGTTGCTGTCTTCCTGTCACCTCCTGTCTCATCTCTTTTTATACTCATTTTGTCTTTCTTTCCCTTCATTTCCACGTTACGCTGCGATCCTCTCCTCCTCTCTCCTCTCCACTCCTCTCTCCTCTCCTCTCCTTTCCTCTCGGCCCTTGTTTGCATTCTCAACGAGGCATTTAGTTTCACGCGCGAAAATAATGCATGTCAACCAGTGTTTGAAAATTCTCGCCTCAGAATCGAGTTTCAGAGACCCCAAAATTAGGGGAAACTTACACCGAGGGGATTAGTGAAGGTAAATAAGTAGTAGTGGTGGTAGTAGTAGTAGTAGTAGTAGTGGTAGTGGTGGTGGTGGTAGTAGTAGTAGTAGTAGTAGTAGGAGGAGGAGGAGGAGGAAAAATACTGTCAATCTTACAAGTTCTCAAAAATGATGTGACTAGTAAATTCTTGGACAACTAAAATTCTCTCTCTCTCTCTCTCTCTCTCTCTCTCTCTCTCTCTCTCATGCTTGACAAATATAAACTGCAACCAGCAGGCCAAATAGTGGAGCCAAAGTCAAGTCCACACCCTTGCGAGGAGGAAAACTGTTATTACGGAAGAAAACGAGACGACGCAGGGAGGGGCCGCTAGGGGTGACTCCGCTATTAGCTCAACCCTCGCACCTGCTGGTAAAACCTTGTCATCATTCTTCAGTGTTGACGTTTAATAAGATAAATGAGAACGATTATTTATTACACGGCAAGTGATATTATATTTTGCTCAATCATAAAACGCATTTGTTCCCTCTGATTAAATAACACAATATGAAAATTTATCTTGTACCTTTTCAGTCATGTTTAAGAGCCATGCTTTAGGTAATGAAAAAACTAAAAATAAATAAAGAAATGAAAAAGATATATCATTCAGTATTAAATTAAACTTCAAACATAAAACAACCCAATATCAAAAACCCTCAAAGGTAACTTAAGTAATTATTCAGTGGATAACACCTATTTTTGTTCCTTCAGACTTTCAAATAACAGACAGACAAAACATTTTCCACCCTTATATAAACACTAGAAACACTGGGACCTGTTTTACGAATATTACAAACAATAACCTAACCTAACGATCTACCCAAACCTAACCTCTCTTGACTTTAACAAGCAAAATCGAAGAAAAAGAGAACAACAAGCAATCCCATGTGCAGCTTATCCCTCTCAACACAGGCTGGGAAAAGATACGAAACACTGGGACCTGTTTTACCAATATCACAAATACTAACCTAACCTAACTTAACCTTCTCAAACCTAACCTCTCTTAACCTTAACGAGCAAAATCGATGCGAAAGAGCAAAACAAGCAATCCCACGCGCAACTTATCCCTCTCAACACAGGCTGGGAAAAGATACGAAACACTGGGACCTGTTTTACCAATATTACAAAGACTAACCTAGCCTAACAATCTACCCAAACCTAATTAACCTCAACAACCAAAATCGACGCAAAAGAGCACAACAAGCGATCCCATGGGCAACTTAATCC
>NC_066518.1:8021609-8051609 GCF_024679095.1 Eriocheir sinensis
TAGGACGAATTGGACAAAAACAAACACAAGCGCTACACTTTTTACCCAAATAAACATGAATTTTTATCACCGCAGTTGTGAAAATTCAGTTTTATTGACAAAACGATAATCAGTGGGAACAGTGTATGTGTGTGTGTGTGTGTGTGTGTGTGTGTGTGTGTGTGTGTGTGTGTGTGTGTGTGTGTGTGTGTGTGTGTGTGTGTGTGTGTGTGTACCTGTCTGTCTGTTTGTAGGTCTGTATGTAAGTCGCATGGCAGTATCTTGGTTGACCTGCCTTGTGCATTGGTAAACCTTCAGGAATATCACAGCGAAGTATTGACATTCACAGGGGGTCATCTTCCTTGCGGGGGTCATAGTGTTTGCTTCCGCCACCTCACTCACTCCACCAACCTCTCCGACCTACCCAACAATGCATCTCCTACTTCCTCAATCCTCCCACCCTGTTTCCATGTCTTGCTCCTGCTACTGATTCATTCTTTTGTTCTCTTAACTCTCTCTCGGTCATCCCTTCTCGCTCCCTCCGAGATCTGACTCCTCCCTTAACTCTATCTTCCCACTAGCCCTATCATCCCCTGTTCCTCCTCTTTCACTTACCTCTTCGACCCTGATTCCTTTTGTTTGGCTTTATATGGCTTACTCCTGGTACAATTTTATTATATTTTGTCGATCAGCTTTGGTGTCGTTTTAAACCTAACAACCTACTATCTTGTGTCTATACTATTCCTTTTATGTTTTGCTTTACATGACTTATTCCTGCCACTCTTCTTTTCTGTTTAGTTGATCCATTTCCGTGCCTTATGAGACCTAGTTGAACCCTCTGCCTTGAGTCTATACCATTCCTCTTCTCCTGTCCAACATGTGAACCCAAAAATGAAATACCTTCGTCATTTTTCAAGAGGAGAGTATCAAGACACCTCTCTATCCGAAACTGACCTCTCTTCTGGCCTCTTGTTCTTTTTCCATGTGTCGGATCAGCGTTTAGCGGGCTGATTTTGTTGCTTCTTTTGTTTTTTGCCCTTGAGCTGCCTCCCTAGCTGTGAAAAAAAATGTATACTCCTACAGCTTAATTAATTCGTTTCGATAATCCTTTCTCGCTCCTGAGACCAACTTTTCTCCTCGGTTTTGCTCCTCCCGACCTACGCCTCTACCCTTCCTCTTCCCCCGTCACACACTCTTCCACCCCAACTCTGTCGCGTCAATTTCCTGCCGCCCTACTTCTCTCAGCTAACCTTTCCCACAAACTTTTCCACGCCCTGCCCTTCCCTCCCTCCCGCCCGCCCTACTTCTCTCTCTCGACCTGCTTGACATTCATGCTGTTTGTTGCCGCTCTTGGTTAGTTTGGCATGCATGGCGGGAGGAGGAGGAGCGGGGCGGGAGGAGTAAGTTTAGGCGGGCGGAGTTTGGCATGCATGTTGGAGGGTGTGGGTAATGGGTACATCAGTCCGGCCAACGCAAAGTAGCTAAAGAAAGTACCCGGCGGACCTCAAAGCTAGTGGTGGTGCTGGTGGTGGGTGTAGTTGAGGTGGTAGTGGAAGTGGTAGTAGTAGTAGTAGTAGTAGTAGTAGTATAGAGTAGACAGAGTTGTAGTAATAGTAATAGTAGTAGGAGTAGCAAAAATAGTTGTAGTAGTAGAAAAAGTATTTGCGGTAGTAGTAATGATAATAGTACTAGAAACAGATTCAACATTAATAACAAGAACCACAACTACCACAAAATAACAATGTTACTGGACCACTAACTCTACTGCTTCTACTATATATACCAATCATAGGAAAAATAAAATAAAAACAGAAAATATCAAACGATTTACAAACATTACACAACTTATAAAACTGAATCATTCAATACACTGAGTAGCGCTTTTGTCCATTTAAAAACCAATCATAACACTTATTTTCACTATTTTTGCAGCGATCATTATTATTTCAGCATTATTAATTTGTTTGTTTTTTCCTCCAACTTTTCCACGGTGATTTTTTTTCTTTTTTTTCATTTCTCGCTTCCACGTGTCCATCGACAATTAAAATGTTTGTCTGTGTCATCAGCAAAGCTTTCACATACATACACACTGGCAGGCTGCATGACGCGGTGTGTGTGTGTGTGTGTGTGTGTGTGTGTGTGTGTGTGTGTGTGTGTGTGTGTGTGTGTGTGTGTGTGTGTACGCAAACTAGAGTGATCAAAGGTACTCATGAATATGCAGACACAAATTCCAATGCAAATATTCCTAAAACAATGGGTTTCCTGCCTGTCCCCACGCCTCTCTCTCTCTCTCTCTCTCTCTCTCTCTCTCTCTCTCTCTCTCTCTCTCTCTCTCTCTCTCTCTCTCTCTCTCTCTCTCTCAGCTGGTGGGAGAGTGAAGGGAAATGCAAGCGATGTATTTTGTGTTCCCACGCCCACGATAACGTCACTGCTACGAAAGGTATTGGTGTGTGTGTGTGTGTGTGTGTGTGTGTGTGTGTGTGTGTGTGTGTGTGTGTGTCATTCCTCTTCTCGGTAATAAAAAAAGCATGGTACACACACACACACACACACGCACAATCGATTTAGGATCCAATTACGTTCCAGAAACACCGGATAAACACAAGACATAAATGCACACGAGAATAAACATGCAGTGACGTGTGTGTGTGTGTGTGTGTGTGTGTGTGTGTGTGTGTGTGTGTGTGTGTGTGTGTGTGTGTAATCTGCTCTCTACTGATCTCTTTGCGTTCCCATAATGCCTTGCCCTTGACTCTATTCTTAATAAAAAATCCTTGGCCACCCCAGCACACGACTGTTGAACATGACTTATGATATCGTTTCTTATATTATTCACGGCAAACTGATATGACAATATTTTTATGATCTGCAAAATCTCACTTTATTTATATGTATTGAGGTCGTGGCCGCATTTTTCTAGTCTTTCATTTTTATTTCGTGTTATTTATTCAGAAGCTTCGCAAGTTTTTCAGCAGCAATAACTCCAACGTCTGTTTTTAGATCTACACTAAACAGTAACAACTTCACGACGGGTTTTCTTCTCAGGTTTTTCAGCGTTTATATTTCTTATTTTGTTTACATATATACATACATACATACATACATACTTACATATATATATACATACATACATACACTCATACATGCACATACACATATATATAGGCAGAGATAGATATATAGATAGATTGATAGATAGATCGATAAAGAGATACATGGAAAAACAGACAATGATAGATAGCCATATATACAGATAGACTGATATAGATAGATACGTGGATAGATAAACAGACAGACAGATATATGAAAACAGACCATTTCGAGACCTCAGTTTCATTCCTACATTGTGCGGCGCAAAAATGAGCAGCACTTCATAAGTCTCAGCGGAGTCGCGTTCACACGGCCGCCCTTTGTGCACCGACGTCGGAGTTTCAATGCCGCTCCGTGAAGACCAAGAAAAGGAAAACATCATCTTGCCTAATAGGATGATAGCCCGCTTGAAAAACTTTAATAAGACGAGATTAAGTGCGTAAAGGTTAAGAGGGGAAGAAACAAATGGCACGGCAGGAACTAAGAAAAATGTGTGTGAGTGTGTGTGTGTGTGTGTGTGTGAGGAGGAGGGTGAGGGGAGAATGCCGGTGTCTGTGTGTGTGCGTGTGCGTGTGTGGACGGGCAGGCGGCATGCACGTGTATATGCAAACAAACAAGTCCTGAGGCACACACACGGGCATTAAATCTACATACTGCAGCACGCCACGGAGAGGCGACACGTTAACTTGTCCAGCAGGGAGACGGAGAGCAGGGAGGGCGGCGGAGAGGGTGAAGGAAAACGTGAGAGGAAGGAGGACAGAGCAAGGAAGGTGGGAGACGATGGAGAGAGGGTGAGGGAGGGCAGAGGGTGAGGGAGGTCGGAAGAGGAATGCAGGAGAGAGTGAGGGAGGACGGAGAGGGTGAAAGAAGACGGATGAGGAAAGAGGGAAAGAGTGAGGGAGGAGTGAGTAAAGGAGGGCGGGAGAGGAATGAGGAGGGGGAGAGTGAGGGAGGACTGAGAGTGAAGGAGGTGAAGGAGGACGGACGAGGAAGAAGGGAGAGAGTGAGAGAGGAGGGAGAGTGAAGAAGGGCGGGAGAGAAAGAAGTAGAAAGGAAGGATGAAAGAAGAATGAAAGGAGAGAGAGGAAGAGGCGTAGGAAGGGAAAGTGAAAGAGGATGACAACGGGAATGGAAGGGAAGGAGAGGGAAGGGAAATGAAAGGAAGGGAAGCAAAGGGAAGGGAAGGGAAGGGAAGGAAAATGAAAGGAAGAGAAGGGAAAGAAAGGGAAAGGAAGAGAAGGCGACGGAAGGGAAAGGAAGGGAAGGGAAGGGAAAGGAAAGGAAGGAGAGGGAAGGGAAGGGAAGGGAAGGGAAGGGAAGGGAAGGGAAGGGAGGGGAAAGGAAGGGTAGGGAAGAGAAGGCAAGGGAAGGGAAAGGAAGGGAAGGGAAGGGAAGGGAAAGGGAAGGGAAAATGGAAGAGCATGGACGTCAAAGAAAGGCTCAGAAGATATGGAGAGAAGGAAATGAGGGAATGAGGAGCATGAGTTAAAGAGGAGACCAGCCAAGCAAAAAAAAAAAAAAAAGGAAAAATGAGCCGAAGCAAAAGAAGGGCTAAGGTAATGAAGGAAGAACAGAGGGAAAGGCACAGGGAGTGAATTGTAGGATAGACGCGAACAGAGGACAATAAAGGAGAAAATACAGGAGGTTGAGGGATGACTGAAGTGTGAGGAAAGCAAGAGGATGAGATGATTTTTGCAATTGAAAAGGAAAGAAGGAAGAAAAGTGGGATAAAGGCGAGACGAGGGAAGAGGAAGAGGATAAAGAAAAGGAGGAAAAGGAGAAAAAGGAAAAGTAGTAAGAGTAGGAGCAGGAGGTCGAATATACGGAGGAGGAAGAAGAAACAGAGCAGCAGAAAAGGAATGAAGGAGAGCAGAAACAATAAGAGAAAGGAAGAAGAAATGGAAGAAAAAGGAAATGAAGAAAAGCAGAAAACAGAAAACAAAACACCAGCAACAATAGGAGGAATTGAAATACGAGGAGAGAGAGACTAAAGAGAAAAGGAGAGGCGAGGAGAGAGGAGACAAGCGAGAGAGAGAGAGAGAGAGAGAGAGAGAGAGAGAGAGAGAGAGAGAGAGAGAGAGAGAGAGAGAGAGAGAGAGAGAGAGAGACCCACCACTCCCTAAACAAAGGAATAATCAAGGGGTCAAGAACGGGGTGAAATAAAACATGAAAACGAAATAAGAGCGAGCGGAAAAGGGGAGAGCCGAAGCGAGGCGAGGGAAGGAGGGGGAGGAGGGGAGGGGGTCGGTAAGAGGCAGGCAGGTGAGGGGAGCATTTAATTTGTGAGGACCAGGCGTGACTAAAGTAAATGCTGAGGCAGGAATTAAAGGACGTAACGAAATTAATGCTTGAGTTGGGAAAATAAAACCGAATGGAACTGAGAGAAGCAGAGAACCGAGACTGAGACCGAGAGAGAGAGAGAGAGAGAGAGAGAGAGAGAGAGAGAGAGAGAGAGAGAGAGAGAGAGAGAGAGAGAGAGAGAGAGAGAGAGAGAGAGAGAGAGAGAGAGAGAGAAGGAAGGAAGGGAAGGGAAGGGAAGGGAAGGGAAGGGAAGGGAAAGGAAGGGATGGGATGGGAAAGAAAGGGATGGGAAAGGAAGAGAAGGGAAGGGAAGGGAAGGGAAAGGGTGGAAAGGGAAGGGAATACAAGGAAAGAGAAAAGCATAAAAGGAAAAACAGAGGAAGTATAAAAGGGCATAATGGAGTAGGAAAACAAAAGGAATGTAAAATAAAATGAAGGGAAACGAAATTAAAGGATAAAACAAATGGTAAATCAAAAGAAGAAAACTAAAACAAAATTACTAACACCCAGAAAGAAGACAGAGAAAAGACAGACAGACAGCAGACATAAATACACAGCCCTAAAGCGAAAAGAATGGCAATAAAAAAAACAGACATGGAAGACATAAGACTCAAACAGACAGAGAAAATTGAAAAACGACAGAGGCAGAAACAAACACAAAAAGACAGACAAAGAGAGAAAAAGAAAGAATGACAGACAGACCAACAGACAACAGACACAAGCATACACAAACATAGAGGGAGAGAGTAGGAAGAATAACGGACAGACAGACCAAAAGAATAACAGACAGAAGAGAATGACAGAAAATGAGACAAAAACAAACACAAACAGACATAAAGAAAGTAAAGCATGACGGAAAGAAAACAACAGACACAAACATACACACATAGGAAGACAGACACAGAGAAAAGAAAGACACACAGAAAAACAAGACACAAACAGACATACAGACAGACAGAGAAAAGAAAGACACACAGAAAAACACGACACAAACAGACATACAGACAGACAGAGAAAAGAAAGACACACAGAAAAACAAAACACAAACACACATACACAGAGAGACAGACAGACAGACACAGAAAGAGAGAGAGAGGAGAATGACACACAGACAGGCAGACCGACATATACAGTAAATGTTTTCCCCGAAGTCTGAGGACGAGTAATATCCCGGGGCCGGAGAAACAGGAAGAGGACACAAGGAAGCGGACGTCAGCGGCGCACAAAACACGCGGCAAAGGAGGGAGAAAGAATCCATTAGACAAACACACGTGGGCACAAAAACAGAATTCTCTCTCTCTCTTTTCTCTCTCTCTTCTCTCTCTCTCTCTCTCTCTCTCTCCCCCAAGAAAATATCAACTAGTGGCAAGTAATCGGGCTAGAGGATGAAAGTTATTTGAACAGCTTGCAAATTGCTTCTCCTAAGTCCTCGCCGCCGCCACCACCACCACCACCACGACTACCACCACCACCCGCCGCTGCTGATGGTAGTGGTGGTGGTGGAGAAAGAAGAAAACCTTTTTGAGCGTGAAAGACGTACGTATACCAGAGATGAAGCGCCGGTACCTTAGTAATGTATGTTGTGGAGGGGGAGAAGGGGAAGGGAGGAGATGAGGGGGCGGGGGAGGAGAAGGGTGGAGTGGGAGGGGAGAGGGAGGGGATGGGGAAAGGGGAGGAAGTAGATTTAAAATACACTAAGTTCTTAATCAGTAATATCGACGTAAATAAAAACAACAGCATCAGCAAATACAAAAACAACAATAAAACAATAACAACGAAAACGCCAACACAAAAAAAAACATAAAAAATAACATCCACATCAACCAAACCAAAAAGAAAGAAAAAACAGCATCAACAAAACAAGATAAACAACAATACATGCAAAACAAACACGTACAATATCCCTGTCGTGTGTGTGTGTGTGTGTGTGTGTGTGTGTGTGTGTGTGTGTGTGTGTGTGTATGTATCTGCTATATTATATTTCCTCGTTTTCTTTCTCTCTCGTTATTTCCTGGAAGCGGGGACAAAACTAATTTCACCTCCGTACAAACTTTCCGCGTAAGGGAGGCGAGGCGGGGCGGGGCGGGGCGAGGCGGGGACACAAGTTACTCAGAAAGGTGGACGAGACGAGCCAATGGACGACCACCATCATCTCGTCACCTTTAGCTGATAAGAAGATACAGAGACCAGGAATAAAGTACATGGAAAACGGGATAATAAGGGAAGAAGGTCACGGATTAGGATGTGAGGAAAAATATGAAGAGGTATGAGAAAAAGGTCAGGAAAAAAGATATGGTGTAAATTAAAACGATGAATTATATGGAAGGGAAGAAAATCCGAAATAAATATGTGAGAGGTAAAGGAAAAAGATTAAGAGGTATATGGATGAAATACGAAATACATCAAGAATAACAGACACATGAGAAAAGATGTATGGAAAATAGGTAAGGGATGTTTGAAAAAGAGGCAAGGGACAGAGACAGAAAAATTTGGGGGGTGCAAAGAGAAAACGCAAGACGAGATAATAGCAATAAATTAAAGAGATACAAAGTGAGAAAATGGCGTGAGATGCATGGAAAGAGCGAGAGATAAATAAGAATATACATTTTTTTACAGCAGAGGAGGCAGTTTAAGGGCGCAAAAAAAAAAAAAAAAATAATGAAAAAAAAAGCCCGTTACTTACTGCTCCTGAATAGAGTAGAGAGGAGTGGCCAATTGAAAAGTGGCTAATTGAAAACAACTTATCTATACAGAACGAATAGAAGTGATATAAGAAAACATACATGACTTAGAAAAGAAAATCGAAGGGAAGGAAGGGTTCTAAAAATCGTTAGCTAAAGAATATTATATAAACGGAAAGACTTATTAGAGGAAGAGAAGAATGAAAAAAGTAAAGCAGGATAGACGGATAAGAGGTCTGAGTACCAGCATAAGGAGGACATGTGTACAGTTACTCAGGGAAATGAAGCTTAGGACTTCCTGTATCCCGTTCCACATCCGCCCTCAGGACACAGGTACTCAGGTTGACAGACAAGCCCCGAGGAACGAGGCGAGGAAGACACGTGTACAATTACTTAACGATAGGAGCCTGCGGTCTTCACGTATTGCCTATCACATCCGTAGATTCAATACAGGTAAGGGAGGGACGGAGGTGCTGCTCTGTGCTATCCTCACACACCACGACACGAAGCATATATCTCAGCATCTCCATAAATACTGAGACACACATGGCTAAGGTGCAGCCCTAGACAGGAGAACTACTTATGTATCTCGAAATACTTGTTGGAGAAGGCAAAGAAGAATGGACGTGTATGACCTAACAGTATTTTCTTTTTTCACGTACAGGCCCAAAGCAATAGTAGACTTTCTTGAGGGGTGTTGGTTGTCGGCCTCAGTAGGCAGATATATCTTATGGTTGCGCAGCAATGCGTCTTCTTGTTTAGCCCATGCGACCCCATCACACATCGTGCTCCCAGTGACGTAGATCCCTTAAGGTACGGTTGACACGCGGACATCTGGAGAGCAGGTGAGTAATCTTCGGGGACTCAGCGATGGCCGAAAGTTGTGACCTGGTAACGGAGTGACCTAAACTCAAAACTCTGGAATCGCAACACACGCCGATAGTAAGGCAGGCAGGTGTTGCGTCACACATCAAATATAAGCCCCAGTGAGGCCTCGGGCGCCTTGAGAACGGCCCAGACACAGGTATTAATACAGACAATTTACGCCTCTTCCACCTGCCCGGCCCAGGTGGAGGAAGACTGGCTATCTCAAGCCTTTCATATCCTTCAATTCAGGATAATCAGCTCGCCTCGGTGGCTCACAATGGCAGCCATTATGGGGGGGCGGAAGGTGGCTCAGCGCCGCTCACCGCCAGGCCGCACCATGGCTCAGCGACGCCAAAAAATAATACCCCTCCTTGAGTCTTGGCCGCCCAGACATCTCCAGACGCCTTTGTCAGCTTGTATAAAAGATTAATCTCTCGCCGGCCGCCGCCACAGGCCCTAACACGACTTAATCTGCCCTAACGCAAACCCAACCACGCCAAACAGTGAAGCAGGTACGGCCAGCAGTTGCAGACGTCCTTGTCGGTGAAAAAAGACAGTCAACTCGGTGCAGAAAAAAAGGTGGCGGGTAAAAATAAAACTTAATTTGACTCACGGAACCTGACCTACACTAAAGGACAAGTGAAATGATGTTCCTTGGCCTGACCTTTCCTGTTTTACTGATTTTTGGCCCAAGTGACCTGACTCGACCTTTACCTGCTGCCCTGCTTGGCGTGACGTTATCTATCACTCCCCCAAACACTTTTATCAGCCTCTGCAAAAATACTCCCCTCCCTCCAGACACTGCCAGAATGATTAGAACACACACACACACACACACACACACACACACACACACACACACACACACACACACACACACACACCTGCCTTCCCGACGCCGCCAAATCAGATCTCAGGAACACCTCACCTGCATGCCTGTCTACCAGCTTACCTAACCTCTCTCTCTCTCTCTCTCTCTCTCTCTCTCTCTCTCTCTCTCTCTCTCTCTCTCTCTCTGAAGAAGACCAAAAAAGAGCAAGCAATATCACTCCTCCTCCTCCTCCTCTTACCTCCATTACTTCCTCCACTCCTGCCGCCATCAAAACAAGGTTACAAAGAAAATGGGAGGAGGAAAATAAAGGGGTTCGTTGCGTAGTTTCAAAAAGAGGTGTAGTCTGTCTTGTGTCTGGCTAAAGGTTGGAGTATATGTGTCATGCCTTCTCTGCCCACTTCTTCTGCCTCCCTCCTTCACCCCTTCTCTGCCTCCCCTTCAACCTTTCCCTCCCTCTCCTGCCTCACCGACCCCCGACCTTCGCCAACCCTTCCTTCCCTTCGCCTCTCTTTTAACTTTCACGCCGCGCCCTTCAGATCTAATCCCCCAATCCTTGCCGTCTACCAGTAGTAAAGGGTTAAATCTCCCTACCTTCCCTCCCTCTCATCCTCCTCCTCCTCCACGCTTCTTTCTTTTTTTCCCTTTTTCTTCTTGTTATTTCTTCTTCTCGTTTTTTTTTCATTCTCTTCCTCCTCGTTTCTTTCTTTTTTTCTCTTTTTCTTCTTGTTATTCCTCCCTCTCGTTTTTTTTTCATTCTCCTCCACCTCGTTTCTTTCTTTTTTTCTCTTTTTCTTCTTGTTATTCCTCCCTCTCGTTTTTTTTTTTCATTCTCTTCCTCCTCCTCCTCCCCCTCCTCTTCCTTCACTTTAACCTTCTTCTCCTCTACCTTTCTTTTCATGTCCTTCTCTTCTTCCTACTTTTTCGTTTTGTGCTTTTTTCTTTTTCCTCCTCCTCCTCCTCCTCCTCCTCCTCCCTACATTTCCTCCTCCTACTTTTTCTTCTTCCTTCTCCTCCGTTTCTTATACTTTCTTTTCCTATTATTTTCTTCTTCCACCGCCTGATACCAAACCCCCTCATCCCTTCCCCTCGCCCTACCCCCTTCCCTTCGCCCCCCGCCCCCCCTTTCTCATCCAATCACCACCCCCCTCCGCTCAATCTCTCTCCCCATCGCCTCCCCACAAGCCCAAGGCCATTCGTCCGTCCGAGAAAACTGGTTGATCAAATGTGATTCTTTATCTCTCTCGTATCTCTATTTTCTCTTTCACGCCTCGCCTATCTCGCTTGGGAGTCAACAGGCGCGGCTCTTCTCTTCTCTTCTCTTCTCTCTCTCTCTCTCTCTCTCTCTCTCTCTCTCTCTCTTCGTAGGTATGAGATAAAGGAGAACAGACGGGGGAAAAACGAGTTAAACGAAGGAAAAGAGAGAGGGAGGTAAAGTGGAGGACATGAAGGAAGAAAAGAATCGAGGAGGAAAAGGAAGGGAAGAAAAAAAAGTGGAAGGAGGAAGGGAGGGAATATGTGAGCGAGGGAAGGAAGGAATGGAAGAAAATGATGATGATGATGATGATGTGTGTGTGTGTGTGTGTGTGTGTGTGTGTGTGTGTGTGTGTGTGTGTGTGTGTGTGTGTGTGTGTGTGTGTGTGTGTGTGTGTGTGTTTAGCTATTAAGAAGACACAGTCGGTATAAACTTCTTCTAAGTCCTATTAGAAAACTTTGGAGAGAGAGAGAGAGAGAGAGAGAGAGAGAGAGAGAGAGAGAGAGAGAAATAACAAGGAGCTTGACGGCAGCACTTGGTCCACCCCTGGTTTCCGCGCAGCTTGAAGTCACTACGAGAACAACCGCCCACACATCACTTCACACAAGTGACGCCATAGCTTAGCTTAGCTCTCTACACACAAACAATCCAAACACACACACCCCCAGCACGCCGGGGGTATACAAATAAGGTGCCCGATAAACAATAACTACACCAGAACAACTAACGAACCTACACCATACAACTGTACACCCCTACTGTCTTTCCTATTCCCCACCTGTACCTCATCACTAACCTACTTCCTCTTCGTACTGTACCCTTGATTAAAAAAAATAAAAAAAATAAAAAAAATAAAAAAAAAATATATATATATATATATATATATATATATATATATATATATATATATATATATATATATATATATATATATATATATATATAGGTTAGATACTTCATACTCCTCTATGAAAATAAAAACACCACTCATGAAAAAGGAAATAAAATAAAATACACGTATGAACTGCCCCCAAAAAAATCCAGTAAAATCACAAAAATAAGACCACAAAATCATGTACACACAAATAGACACGATACAAACACACAGACACGTAGTAAATGACCCTCTCTCTCTCTCTCCCACCTCACCCCCCTCCCTTTACCACCCCTGTCCATTGAAGACCTCCCACCCTCCCTCCATGCAAAAAGCACAACACAAAGGGACCTCCACACCATTAGTTCGCTCTCTCCCCGCGAGGCTGACCAATATAATCCACGCACACGAAATGGGCTGACGATTGCGGTTAAGGGGGGCGACTGAGCAATGGAGGAGGAGGAGGAGGAGGAGGAATAGGGTGAAGAGAGAGAAGAGTTGAAGAATGAAAAAAATAAGGAAAAGCAGGAGATAGAGAAGTAGGAAGAGGAAGGGATAAAGAAGGACAGGAAGGAAGAGGAGGAATATTACTTTCAGACATACATATAGTGGTGTGTGTGTGTGTGTGTGTGTGTGTGTGTGTGTGTGTGTGTGTGTGTGTGTGTACCATAATTGTTGCGAGGAAAAGGAGAAGTCAAAAGAGCAAGAGATAACAGGAAGGCGAAGGAAGTGAAGAAGAAAAGTCGGACATAAAAACAAAGGGAAGAATGGAGAGAGGCAAAGAGCGTGAGGAAGAAGAGGAGGAAGGGAAAGGGAAGAGAGAGAAAAGGAGAGGATAAAAAAAAATGTAAATAAAACAAGTAAAAAGATATCCTGTAATAAGCCTATTGCAGAAGAGAGAGAGAGAGAGAGAGAGAGAGAGAGAGAGAGAGAGCAGAGGCTATGATGATTTAGTGCAAGTTGCCGGGCGTGATTCATGGGGCAAGTGTAAGGGTTTGATGAATGACCCAACTTGCTACCCATTGGTGGTGACGGCGGCGGCGGCGGTGGTGGTGAAGGTTGTTGTTGTTGTTGTTGTTGTTGTTGTTGTGGTGGTGGCTGTGGAGGGGGGTTGTGGTAACGCTTTTGTTATGCCTCTTCTCATGGTAATAGAGATAATCATGTTTACTTAAATAATGAAGAAAAAATAGTTTGAAATGTTTGAAATAAAAAGGTGATTAAGAGTTTGAGGGAGAGAAAAAAAAGAAAGAACAGGATTTAGAGGAAGGATTAAGGAGGGAAAAATGGGAGACAGAAATAGGCGGAAGTAATGAGAGTAAACATAATGCAATAAGTAAACAGTAAAGAACGAAAAAAAGGGAGTAAAGGGATGTATAGGAAGGAAAGCAACAAAGTGGAAGGAAAGTAAAGTAAATGCTCTCTCTCTCTCTCTCTCTCTCTCTCTCTCTCTCATCAATCACATATATGGGGTGATAGCGACCATATTCTGCATAAAGTTTAATACCATTGTGTGTGTGTGTGTGTGTGTGTGTGTGTGTGTGTGTGTGTGTGTGTGTGTGTGTGTGTGTGTGTGTGTGTGTGTGTGTGTGTGTGTGTGTGTGTGTGTGTGTGTGTGTGTGTGTGTGTGTGTTGCAATATCTAAAGTTGATCATAATTATTGTCTTTTCCTTTTTCTTTTTTTGCTCACTTTTTTTCTTTCTCTTCTTCTCTTCTTCCGTCTTAGTATTTACCCTCCGATAATCCCTTCCTTCCTTTGTTTACACCCTTCCCTTCCCTTCCCTTCCCTTCTCTCTCTCTCTCTCTCTCTCTCTCTCTCTCTCTCTCTCGTTTCTCTTTTCGTTTCCCTCACTTTTGTTTTTTTCAGCAATGACTAAATTTCCGTCCTTCGTTTCTCTCTATTTCTTTGTCAGTCAGTCAGTCTCTCTCTCTCTCTCTCTCTCTCTCTCTCTCTCTCTCTCTCTCTCATTTATCTTCATTTTGCTTTTATTTCTCTTCTTCCTCAACGCCATTTCTTCCTCCTCCATCCCCCTTCCTCCTCCGCTCCTCCTATTCTCTCTCCCTCCCTTCCATATTTCTCCTCCCTTATCTCCTTCATACCAATCACTTTCTCTTTTCCCTCTCTTTTCCCTCCCTTTCTGCCTCTCTCCCTCCCTTTCCTCCTCTCCCTACCAACCTCTTTGTCTCTTCTCTTGCCTTCCTCCTCCTCTCCCTCTCCCTCTCTCTCTCCCTAGAAACATCAGGGAGAAAGAGGGAACCCGTTGTAGAGATGGAGAGAATGAAGTGCTGTATGTATTTAGGATAAAGAGGAAAGGAGGGAAGGAGAGAGAGGAGTGGAGAGAAGAGAGGGGAGGGAAGGGAAGGGGGAGGGAGGGAAGGAGGTAGGACTGAGCACAATCTGGTTTGTTTTGTATTATTTTGGAGAGGAGAGAAGAGGATTAGGATGTCGGAAGTATATGCCTTATCTTCAGTTTGGTTAGGGAAGGAAAGGGAAGGATTATTGAGGTGGATGAAAAGAAGGAAGGAGGGAAATAAATGGAAAGAAGAGAATTAAGAGGTGGAAGAAAGTGGGGAAAAGGGAAAGGGAGGATTGGGAGGTGGAAGAAATGAGGGAGGGAAACAATGGAGAGAAAAAAATTAAGAGATAAAAGAAAGGAGGGAAGAATGGAACGAGGAAAATTATGAGGTGGAGGTAAAAAGAGAGAAAAAGGGAAATGGAGGATTAACAAATGGAAGAAAGGAAGTAAAAACGAAAAGAAGATAATTAAGAAATGGAGGAATGTAAGGACTGGAAACAATGGAAAGAAGAAAACTAAGGGGCGGAGATGAAGAGGGAGAAGAGGGAAAAGAAGGATGAGATAGGTAAGTAAATGACGGAGAAATAGAAAGAATAAAAATAAGAAGTGGGGAAGCAAGGAGAATAAAAATAGTGTGACAAGTAAACAGTAAAGCGAGGAAAAATAGGAGTGAAGGAAAGTAGGAGATGCGAGGAGGCGATGCTTCTGGCATTTTGCTTTAGCTCGGTGGGACGACCTGAGGATGTACTTTTCCGATTTCCCGTGGAATGATTATTGCTTCCAGGATAGAGACCCCTCTGTGTGTGCTCAGCGCATCACAGAGGTGATTGTCTCTGGAATGGAGGCATACATTCCTCGTTCTTTCTCTACTCCTCACGCTAAAAAGCCTTGGTTTAATCACGCTTGTTCTCGTGCTGTCAATGATAGAGAGGTAGCTCACAAAAGATACCAGAGCCTTCAAACTAATGCTAATTATGAACTTTACATTTCTGCCCGAAATCGTGCCAAATCTATTCTCCGACTAACCAAAAATTCTTTCATTAATAGAAAATGTCAAAACCTTGCTTTCTCTAACTCTTCCAGTGACTTCTGGCATCTAGCCAAAAACATCTCCTCCAACTTCACTTCTTCATCTTTCCCTCCACTCCTCAGTCCTGACGGCAACACTGCCGTCTCATCTATCTCTAAGGCTGAACTCTCAAACTTTTTCTAAAAAATCCACTCTGGACGATTCTGGGCATATTCCTCCTACTCATCCCCCCTCTGACTCCTTTATGCCTGTTATAAAGATTCTTCAAAATGATGTTTTCTATGCCCTCTCTGGCCTCAATCCTCAGAAGGCTTATGGACCTGATGGAGTGCCTCCTATTGTCCTTAAAACTGTGCCTCCGTGCTCTCACCCTGCCTGGTCAAACTCTTTCGCCTCTGCCTGTCAACATCTACCTTTCCTTCTTGCTGGAAGTATGCCTTCATACAGCCTGTGCCTAAGAAGGGTGACCGCACCAATCCCTCAAACTACCGTCCTATTGCTTTACTTTCTTGTCAATCTAAAGCTTTTGAATCAATCCTTAACCGGAAGATTCAAAAGCACCTTTCCACTTCTGACCTTCTATCTGATCGCCAGTATGGGTTCCGCAAGGGGCGTTCTACTGGTGATCTCCTAGCCTTCTTAACTGACTCTTGGTCATCCTCTCTTAGCCGTTTCGGTGAAACTTTTGCTATTGCGCTGGACATATCAAAAGCTTTTGATAGGGTCTGGCACAAATCTTTGCTTTCTAAACTACCCTCCTACGGTTTCTATCCTTCTCTCTGTACCTTTATCTCCAGTTTCCTTTCTGACCGTTCTATTTCTGCCGTGGTAGACGGTCACTGTTCTTCCCCTAAATCTATTAACAGTGGTGTCCCACAGGGTTCTGTACTATCTCCCACTCTTTTTCTGTTGTTCATTGATGATCTTCTTTCCAAAACGAACTGTCCTATCCATTCCTACGCCGATGATTCCACTCTGCATTATTCAACTTCTTTTAATAGAAGACCCACCCTTCAGGAACTTAACGACACAAGGCTGGAGGCTGCAGAACGCTTAGCCTCAGACCTTACTATTATTTCCGATTGGGGCAAGAAGAACCTGGTGTCCTTCAACGCCTCAAAAACACAGTTTCTCCACCTATCCACTCGACACAATCTTCCAAACAACTATCCCCTATTCTTTGACAACACCCAGCAATCACCTTCCTCAACACTAAACATCCTCGGTCTATCCTTAACTCAAAATCTCAACTGGAAACTTCATATTTCATCTCTTACTAAATCAGCTTCCTCGAGGCTGGGCGTTCTGTACCGTCTCCGCCAGTTCTTCTCCCCTGCACAGTTGCTGTCCATATACAGGGGCCTTGTCCGCCCTCGTATGGAGTATGCATCTCATGTGTGGGGGGGCTCCACTCACACAGCTCTTCTGGACAGAGTGGAGGCAAAGGCTCTTCGTCTCATCAGCTCTCCTCCTCATACTGATAGTCTTCTACCTCTTAAATTTCGCCGCAATGTTGCCTCTTCTATCTTCTATCGATATTTCCACGCTGACTGCTCTTCTGAACTTGCTAACTGCATGCCTCCCCCGCTCCCGCGGCCCCGCTCCCGCGGCCCCGCTGCACTCGACTTTCTACTCATGCTCATCCCTATACTGTCCAAACCCGTATGCAAGAGTTAACCAGCATCTTCACTCTTTCATCCCTCACGCTGGTAAACTCTGGAACAATCTTCCTTCATCTGTATTTCCTCCTGCCTACGACTTGAACTCTTTCAAGAGGAGGGTATCAGGACACCTCTCCTCCCGAAACTGACCTATCTTTCGGCCACCTCTTTGGATTCTTTTTAGAGCAAAGTAGCGGCTTTTTTTATTAATGTTTACTTTTTTGTGCCCTTGAGCTGTCTCCTTTGCTGTAAAAAAAAAAAAAAAAAGGAAGGAAAGTAAAAAGAAAGGGGTAGGAAAAGAAAAAATAACAGAAAGGAATAAAATGACGTATGGAGGAAGGGAGAAGGAAACAAACACTAGGGAGGAAGAATGGGATGAGAGAGAGAGAGAGAGAGAGAGAGAGAGAGAGAGAGAGAGAGAGAGAGAGAGAGAGAGAGAGAGAGAGAGAGAGAGAGAGAGAGAGAGAGAGAGAGAGAGAGAGAGACATAACGATGATATATGATGTGATTGGGAGAGCATCTGTTACCCCGTCCATCCGGCACCACCACCACCATCACCACCACCACCACCACCATCACCACCACCACGAACACCACTACGCTCCCTCCCTATCCTACTCTCTCTTGTTCACTTCTATAATCACCTCCTTTTTCATCACCATTTCCACCACCACCACGAACATCACCATCACCACCCCATTTCCTAATCTGCTGTACACCCCTTTCATCTCTTTCCTTTTCATTACCATTGTCATTTGTCATCACCATCACCACCATCACAACCCTCTCTTCCCCCTCTTCTACCCTCTGCATGTTCTTTTTTTTCTTTCTTCTCCTTCCCTTTCGCTATTTTATTATATTTTATCTCCTTTGTCATCACCATCGTCATCAGTTCTCTTCCCTTTCTCTCCCTTCATCTTCAACCCTCTACATCTTCGTCACCCTTTCCTTCCCTATCGTTCACCATCCCCAGCATCATCCATCATCCTCGCCTGCCATCATCATCATCATCATTACGTTTGTTGTTTTTTCTTTTCGTTGTACATTTTAACCTATGTGTGTTTGTCTGTTTACCAATGTCGGTGTCTGTATAATCTCTCTCTCTCTCTCTCTCTCTCTCTTCAATCAAGGCCCCCCAAAAGGACCATTTCCTATATCCCCCCTTCCTCCCTCTCGCTTCCTCTCCTTTCCCTCTGTCCACTTTTCACCCCTTCCCTTCCAATCCTTTTCCTCCACCCCGTTTTCCCTCCCTTTCCTTCCTTCCTTCCTTCACAACTGATGACCCTTCCTGTGTCCTCCTAATTCACTCTTCCCCCCTTCCTTCCCCTACTCTTTCCTTCTTCCTCTTTAGCGAACTACCGATATGATCAAACCCATGGAGAAAGAAAGAAAGAAAGAACAAAAGAAAACACAAAAGAAAAAGAAAATCAATGAAAATTATAAAATGAAGAAATGAATGAGGAAAAAATAAAAGAGAAAGGAAGAAACGATGATAACCCATAAGCAGAAAAAGAAAGAACCAAATACAAAAGACAACGAAAAAAATAAAATATTGTAAAAAAAAAAAGCAAGAGGGAGAATAAACGGCGATAATTGGACAACTACCTGAAAATGAAGCATCAAAGTAAAAAAAAAGAGAAAATGGACAAAACGAAAAAGAAAAGGAAAAGAAACCACGATAAAAAGAAACGACAACCAAACAAACAAATAAAACAAACAAAGAAACAAACAAAAGAAAAGAAAAAGAAACTACGGTATTAAGAAACAACCAAACAAACAAATAAGACAAAGAAAGAAAGAAAACAAAAACGAATACAAAGAAAAAAATAAATAAATAAACAGAAAAACAAAGAGAACAAATAAAATAAACAAAGAAAAATAACAAACAAAACAAAAAAAAAAAGAAACCACGGTAAAAAGAAACAACAGCCAAACAAAGAAAAAAAAGTAAACGAAGCTAAAATTCAAGAGAGACATACTAAGCTCATCTACATCTATAAAAAAAATAAAAAATAAAAAAAAACACGAAAACAATTTACATAAAAAGAACAAAAAGACGGTCCGTAGTTAAGCAGTAAACCCACAACCCAATAAACATACACAGGAAGTCTTATCGCCGTCCTAAAATAGCGGTTAAGACTTGAGCAACTTCAGCAATTCCAATTTTCAAAACTTTGCACTTCGAGGAAAGGATAGGAAGGAAAAAACACAGACACACGCACACACGCACACACACGTCCTGCCATACATATTCCTCGCTGCCTAAAATACAGCTCAAGTTCACCACAAGAAGACAAACGGGAGGAAAGGAGAGAAGGGAGAGAGGGAAGTGAAGAGCAGAGGAAAGGTAAGGGAAGAGAAAGGAGGAAAAGTAAGGAGAGGTATGGAGGAACAAAGAATAACAAAGAGAAGGAAGAAAGGAAAGGAGAGAAAGGGAGGAAAGGTAAAGAAAGGAAGAGCAGAGGAAATGTAAGGAGAGAAGGGAGAGAGAAAAAGAAGAGGAAATAAACATGTGAGAAGAGTGAAGGAGTGGTTAAGTTTCCTTCAGGGAGAAAGAGGGAGAGAAAGGGAGAGTCAAGGAAGGAAATGTAATGAAAGGGAGAGAGAAAAGGAAAGACCCAACATATAAGAAATGAAAGGAGATAAGGGAGAGAGATAAGAAAATACAAATGTGGAAAAAGAGTAGCAAAGTTTCCTTCAGGGAGAGGAAGGGAGAAAGACCCGGAAGGAGAAGTAATGAAAGGGAGAGAGGAGAGAACCAACACTAAGGAGAGGAGAGAGAGAAGAGAGAAAGAGAAGGAGGAAATACACGAGAGGAGTGACTAAGTTTCCTTCAGGGAGAGAAAGGGAGAGAGAGGAAGACACGGAAGGAGAAGTACTGAAAGGGAGAGAGAGGAAAGGAGAGAACCAACACTAAGGAGAGGAGAGGGAGAGAAGAGAGAAAGAGAAGGAGGAAACACATGAGAAGTGGATAAGTTTCCTTCAGGGAGAAAAAGGGAGACAGAGGGAGACAGGAGGGAGAAGTAATGAAAGGGAGAGAGGAGGAAAGGAGAGGAGAGACCCAACACCTAAGGAGAGATACAATTGCGAGGGTGTATCTAAATTTTACCCAGAGGAGAGGAGAGTCTGGAGGGACGAAGGGAGGAAAGAAAAGGGAAGGCAATGGAAGGGAGGGATAGAGTAATGGAGAGAGAAAAAGAGATATTTCCCTCCCTCCTCGCTATCTCTCCTCCCCGAACATAAAGTATCTCAATCTCTCCCACCTAACATACGATCTTTAATTTCCTAGTCAGATGAAAGGGAGGGAGGGGAGGGGGGGGGGAGGAGGGAGGTGTCGGCTCTCTCTCTCTCCATCAAACACCGAAATGGCTGCCTTGTTAACGTAATGTTCGTCCGAGCCTGTCTTTATCAGTTCCTCCTCCTCCTCCTCCTCCTCCTCCTCCTCCTCCTCTAGCTCCTATTCCACTACCACCATTACCACTACCACTACCACCACCATTACCTCCCTCCTCCTCCTCCTCCTCCTCGTTTTGTAAGCCTCGCCGGCCGATGTCTGTCCGATGGATGACTTTAGGAAATTACCCAAGAAGGAAGAGGCATCAGTCAGGCAGAAAAGCAGGTCGCTAAACAAAAGACTAACGCCGCCTGCCCATCTGCTCCTCTTCCCCTTTACTCTTTTTTGTTCTCTTTCTTCTATTTCTTGTCCATTTAGTTTTTGTTCCCTTTTCTCTTCTTGTATTTCCTTTTCCCTTTATTTTCCGTCATTTTCTTTCGTTTCATTCCCTTTTCAATTATTCTGCTCTCCTCGAATCCGCTGCCCCTTCCCCTTCAATCCTTTCCATTCCCTTTCTTCTTTTTTCTTCACTTAGTTTTACTTTGTGTTTTGTTTACTCTCAGTTTTCCTCTTCTTTTATTTTATTTCCATTTCGTTTTCATGTCCTTTTCTTTCGGTTAATTCCCTTTCCCATCCTTCTCATTTTCCATCCGCTTCCCATCCCTTCCCTTTTTTTCCCATCCTTCCCCCTCCCCTCCCCTCCTCTCCGCTAGTCCCGGGCCACGACATCACACAAAACAACACAAACACCAACAAACACACAAAAACTCGTCCTACACTCTTCATTTTCCCCGAGGCGCCAGGCAAACAAACAAACAAACAACGACAACAACAACACAGGACGACACCAAACACAAACACAAAAAAGTAAAACATCAAGTAAGCATAAAAAAGTGATGAAGGGAAAAAACAACAACTAATAAACAAACAAACAAAAACAACAGCGCTACGACGGGAAAATAAACAGAACTAAGTGGCGAGAGGAAAAAAAAGGACAGGGAAATAAAGGAAAAAAAAACGGAAGTAACATGAAAACACCACTTACAGTACATTACATCCTCCTCCTCCTCCTCCTCCTCCTCCTCCTCCTCCTCCTTAGCTTCCTTCTTCGACTATGTGGCCTTTCATAAGAGGGGAAAAAAATCTCATCAGCCTAATCCGCGAAATCTGAGCCTCTTATCATCGAGAAATTAATGGTGGCTGTCGGCGTGACGGATTGGCTGTCTTGAGGGGCCGATACCAGACTGATGACGGGCGCGACCCTCTCTACGCTTCCCCTCCTCCCCCCCCACACTTCACCCTTACCCTCTTCTCCCTTCCCTATGTCTCTCTACCCTTCCCATCCACCCTCCCCTCGCCCTCCTCCCCTTCCCCCTCCTTCACCCTTACCCTCTTCTCCCCTCCCTATGTCTCTCTACCCTTTCCCTCCTCCCTCCCCTCGCCCTCCTCCCCCTCTCCCTTCCTTTTGTCAGCCTCCTCAGCCTTCTCTTTTCGCCGTTGTTCTACATGAGGCATTAGGGAGAGGGTCTACTGTGGGTGACCTCCTGGCTTGACTCGTTCACTCTTACTCACGCTTCATTCATCACACACTCACTCACTCACTTGCCCGTCATGTCATTCAATAGGTTAGGTTAGGTTAGGTTAAGTTAGGTTAGGTTAGGTTAGGTTAGGTTAGGTTAGGTTCGGTTTGGGTAGGGTAGGGTAGGGTAAGATAGGGCAGGGTAGGGTAGGGTAGGTTAGATTAGAATAGGTTACGTTAGGTTACGTTAGGTTAGGATAGGTTAGGTTATACTAGGTTAAGTTTGTTTATTATTCATTTTTCTCTAGTCTTTCCTTTCCTTCCCTTTCAGGTGAATACGTTATCTTTGGGGTTTCGATACCCAACACAAGTTTTCCAGGGTTATCAATAAGCATATTTCCTTACTTTCCATGAGGAGTGGTTGGCAGGGGCGGTGCAGGACAAGGATGGGATCATAGCTGATGAGCACAGCCAGAAAAGGTTGAGAACACTGATCGAGAGTTGACCACATAACTCACCTGAAAAGAACAAGAAAAATAACATTACAAATCTTTTCAATATACACGCGATCGTAGTATTCCTCTAAGTTGTGGATCCTATATATTGCGCATGCAGGTAAAAATAAAGTTCGTTTGCTTCCAACTTTCCTTCCTTCCTTCCCCCGCACTCCATCATGATATATTTTGATGCTCCCCCACAACATCCCCCCCACACCAGCGTTGTCAAATTATCGTACTCATCACATTGCCTTTTCGTAGTTTCTGACATATAACTATTGCGAAAATGAAAAAAAACCATCACTATTCAACATTTTTAACGATAACTTTAATTTTCGATCGTTATTTGTAAAGGTACGAGAGTTTTAGGAATGAAAATGCTTAAAATATGATGTTCAGAGTACGACAATTTGCCATCGCTGCCCCACACACACACACCGAGGACCCCCCTTCCCACACACACCATGACCCGTATCCACACACGCACACACATACACTAAGACCCCCTACCCCCACCTCATCCACACACACACACACACACACACACACACAACGTTTCCCGGCATCCCATCACCAAAACACACAGCCTGACGGAAAACAATGTATCAGTGAAGCATCGCGGAACATATTTTTCTTTGAGGGATTCGGCGAGGACGGCGGGAAAGAAGGCGAAGAGGGATAGCGGAGGAGGAGGAGGAAGAGGAGGAGGAGGAGGAGGAGGAGAGGGATAAGGGGATGCTGGGAGGTACATTCATCTTCACAGCATCGTCAAGGAGGGGAGAGTCTGGAGTCGGCGGTGATGGGGACACGATGGAACGAAGCTTTGATGGAGGGTGACACGAAGGGAAGGAAAGGCGGATGACAAACTATGGGAAACAAGAGTGAAAGAGGAAGGGAGGGAGAGGGGGAAGGAAGGGAGGGAGGAAGGGAGGGGAGAGAGAAACAAGGGAGAGAGGGAAGGAAGAAACACTGCTGCAGGAGGTCGGAGAGAAGAGGAACAGGCACGGAACGGAGGGGAAGGGAGGGAGGAAAACATCAGGAAAAGGAGTACAGGAGGGAGGAGAGAAGGGGAACATGGACGGAGGAATGGAGGGAAGGGAGAAAAGTGTGAGAAAAAGGAGTAGGAACGAAAGAAGAAACAAACACACACACACACACACACACACACACACACACACACACATACAAACAGAACGGAAGAGAAGAAAAAAAAAACATACACATACATACTTGAAAACATACATACAGACTGAAATACACACAGACAAGAACAGACACAGACAAAAAAAAAAAGAACAAAAATGTGAAGCTATTTCCGCGCTAATACTTTCCCCTACGCCCTCACATACGTTCTATAAAGGGCATTCAAATATATTTATTCAACACTCAGTCTGCCATGCATATAAACGAGAATGGACTTGGTATGGAATTTTACACGATGATGATAAAAAAAAAAGCCTAACAATGACCAGAACATATTTTCGCAGTATATTCCAAACGAGCAACGTATACCACACATGATAACCTGAATTGGAGGGGGGGAGGAAGGGAGGGAAGGAGCGGGAAAGGGGAAAGACATGGGATAGAGTGAGAGGGTAGGATGGGAGGGAAGGAGAGGGAAAGGGGAAAGAGAGGGGATAGAGTGAGAGGGGAGGAAGGGTAAGCTGTGATGATAAAGAAATGTGTGGTGGGAAAAGAGTGGAGTGAGGAGACATGAGGAAGGGGAGAGATGGGGAAGGGAGAGAGGGGGAGAGGGATTGGGGAGGAAGGGAGTGAAGAGACGTGAGGAAGGGGAGAGAGGAGGGAGAGAGGGAAAAAGGGATTGGAGAGAAAGGAGGGGGAAAGAGAGGGAAGAGTGAAAGTGGAGTAAGGGAAGGCTGTGATGATAGTGGAAGAGGTGGTGGAAAACAGAGAAAGGGTGGAAGAACAGAGTGAGTGGAGTAAGGGAAGGCTGTGATGACAGTGGAAGAGGTGGTGGAAAAAAAGAAAGAGTGGAAGAAATGGGAGAGAAATGGGTGAAATAGTGGAGGAAAATAAAATGTTGTAGAGAGGAGAGACATGAGGAAGGGGAGAGAGGGGGAAGGGAGAGAGGGAGAAAGGGATTGGAGAGAGAGGAGGGGGAAAGAGAGGGAAGAGTGAGAGTGGAGGCTGTGATGATAGTGGAAGAGGTGGAAAACGAGAAATTTTAGAAGAAATAGGAGAGAAATGGGTGAAAATGGAAGAAATAGCGGAGGAAAATAAAATGTAGTAGAGAGAGACATGAGGAAGAAGGAAAATAAAGAAGAGGAAAACGACCTACACACCCACACACACACACACACACACACACACACACACACACACACACACGACAAACACACAAACTCTCACACACACAAACAAACAGAGCAATACAGACAGACAAAGACTCGCTTAAATAAACATTCGAGAAAAAATAACAGCCGTGTAAAGGGGAAAAACGGAGAACAGGTGTACACAGCCGCTATGGTCCTCTTCCCTCTTCCTCTTCCTCCTCTTCCTCTTCCTCCTCCTCCTCCTCCTCCTCCTCCTTCACATTCTTCCCAGTCACACAAATAAACCAAGTCTTCAGCCTCCCCGAAGTAACATAAGTGCCTTCCTTGCCTTGCCTC
This sequence comes from Eriocheir sinensis, assembly GCF_024679095.1. NCBI lineage: Eukaryota > Metazoa > Arthropoda > Malacostraca > Decapoda > Varunidae > Eriocheir > Eriocheir sinensis. The sequence goes on from NC_066518.1 coordinate 8,046,451, forward strand.
ACCTTGTCTTGTCTTGACTTTCCCTGCCTTGCCTTGCCTTGCCTTGCCTTGCCTTGCCTTGCCTTGCCTTGCCTTGCCTTGCCTTGCCTTGCCTTGCCTTGCCTTGCCTTGCCTTGCCTTGCCTTGCCTTGACTTGACTTTCCCTGCCTTGCCTTGCCTTGCCTTGCCTTGCCTTGCCTTGCCTTGCCTTTCCCTGCCTTACCTTGTCTTGTCTTGACTTTCCCTGCCTTGTCTTGACTTTCCCTGCCTTGCCTTGCCTTGCCTTGCCTTGCCTTGTCTTTCAACCCTCTGCAGCAAAAGGACAAGGTGAGGTACAGGCGAGAGCGTGAAAGAATATGCCCCTTGATAACACACAACGCAGCGTCGCCCGTAAATCAAAACAGTTGTCCTGCTATGATTCTCAGGGACATATTCTTGATTAAACATTTTGCCGCCCAAGCACACACATTTGACAACGCTTTTGAAGACGTTGTGGGTATCTCCAAGTGTAGTCTTATGACCCTGGTGGTGGTAGTTTAACAAAGAATATGTACCATGAACGTTACAAACACTCATAAGAACCCAATTAATCTCCTTTTTGGGTTTAAGGAATAGTGGGTGAGAGAAAGGAGCGTCTGAAAATACCGACCTCAGCTTACCTAAGACCAGGGTTATAAAAAAGTTAAAAATTCTGCCTAAGACAAGGATTCAAAAGGTGAAACTAACGGTGAAAAGTGAACTAAAGTGAACTTATAACGGCTCCGCTCGGCCACACATCATCTACCTCACTTAACTAAAGGCTAATGTGTTATCTCACCTACTACAATCAACTTGTGAAGCAGGACAACGGTAACGCCGGACCTGTGACGAGTGAGATAACAGTTCGCGCCTTAAACAAACACTAAACGCGAACCACTTTGAAAATAACACTTAGAAACGTATAACACCTTGTCTTACGTGTCCACAAACCTCCTCGTTCTTAGACTGACGATGTTCATTTGTTCTTTCTTCGAGCGTGGAATGGAGTTCAGTTCCTTGCCCTTATAGACTCATTGCTGCTTTGAAGACATGAAATAAATGAAAGTGAAAGCTAAAACATTAATTTCCCCCTGACACACACACACACACACACACACACACACACACACACACACTTCCGCCATTTCCATAAGAGCAACACAATAATCACACACTATTCAATCACTTTCCGGACTCCCTTGCACGTGGCGGGGGACACGAGGAGAGGAGGAGGGAGAAGGGGGGGGGAGTGTGATGGTACAAGTAAGATGAGACAGAGAGGATGAATAGATTGGATGTTATGAAAAGGCTTGGCTGGATGAAACGAGAAGAGGAGAGTGGAACAGGCGGTGAAGGATGATGGAGGTGGAAGAGGATTGGAAGGAGTGGAAGAGGTGGTGCCATAAGTGTGAGTGGATGAGTAGTTTTGGTGATGAGTTGTGAGGTGGATAGTGGATGAGTGTAGGTTTAGCAGAGGTGGAAGGGTGGATGACTGGTTGAGTAAGTAGATGAGTGAGCATGAGTGATATGGATATAGGTGGAAACTACAGCGAGAAATATATTGGCGGAAGAAATGTAGGTGAATGAATAAGGGAAAGAAGTGTTTTTGGTAGATTTTTTTTACAACAAAGAAGATAGCTCAAGGGCACACAAAGAAAGGAAACAATAATAATAAAAAGCCCGCTACTCCCTGCTCCTAAAAAGAATCCAAAGAGGTGGCCTAAAGAGGGGTCAATTTCGGGAGGGGATGATGAAGAAGATGAAGGGGATAGGTAGGTGAGGTAAACAGGTAGCATAGGATAGGGATGAAGCGTAGGTGGATGAATAAGAGAAGCAAGGCAATGTGGGTGGATGAAAAGGATAATAGGGTTAAACAGGTGAGGTGAACTCGTGACACAGAATGGGGCTGGCTTGAGGAAGGGGGTCAGGTGGGTGGGGGCCAGGTGGTGTGTGTAAATTACACGTACTTAAAGAGGTAGGCAGGTGAATAAGTAGGTGAGTGAGTGTTAGGGGAGGAAGAGGAGGTGAGGTAGGAAGAGAGGGGAGAGGAGAGCAGAGGGTGGATGAGGTCATTGAGATCGGTAGAGTGGGGGGTGAGGGGTTAGTGGGGGAGTGGGTAAGTGGGGTGATGGGGTGGGTAAGGGGGGATGGGACGTTTAATATCCTGGTGCCATAACTCACTCACAATTAACTAGAGCGCGGCAGACACGGGCGCAGGCTGGAGTGGTTGGCGGCGGGTCGTTCTATAAAAAGGCCCGAATGGTGACCAGGTGAGAGTGTGAAGGTAAAAATTAAATAAAAGAGGTATTTAATGCTCTCGTCTGCTCTGCTTTCTCTCGTGTCTCGTCTCGTCTCGTCTCGTCTCGTCTCTCGTCTCTCTCTCTCTCTCTCTCTCTCTCCTTGTCTATTTCTGCCTCTCTCCTTCCTTACTTCATTCCATTCCTTCATCTGTTAATCCGTTCTTTGACTTATCCTCCTCCTCCTCCTCCTCCTCCTCCTCCTCCTCCTCCTCCTCCTCCTCCTCCTCCTCCTCCTCCAGGGGGGGTGGGGGGGAGCCTTCGCCTTTGCTGTCATTCATCTTCCACCTTTGATTAGATAGTTAGTGTAGCTTGTCACAAACAGCCTCGTAAGGACCATCAAGTCTGCTGTTGTTTGTTCTTCCTTTGTGTTGCTGTGTGTTCCTCCCTCCCTCCTCCTCCTCCTCCTCCTCATGGCTTAGCTTCATGTCCGTTCTAGTTTCCCAATTTCTTTTTCTCCCCTTCCAAACAGCACTTTTTCCCTTTTCCTGTTCTTTCTCTTCCCTTCCCTTCCTTCCTTCCTTCCTTTCAACAAACAACATTTTGACTTCCACCTCTCCACTTATTCTTACTCAGATATACACCTCATATCTCTCTCTCTCTCTCTCTCTCTCTCTCTCTCTCTCTCTCTCTCTCTCTCTCTCTCTCTCTCTCTCCTTATCTCCCCTTCTCTTCCTCCTTTCGTCCCTTCTTTAACTCGCTAACTCAGTCACTCATTAACTAATTTGGCCACTCCCTCCCTCTCTCTCTCTCTCTCTCTCTCTCTCTCTCTCTCTCTCTCTCTCTCTCTCTCTCTCTCTCTGCTGCGAGTAATTAATATAATTCCGTGATGAAGAGGAGAAATATTTCAGTCCATTTTGCAAGAAACTCTTAAAAGAAGGCTTCTGTGCGCATTACGAGAGAGAGAGAGAGAGAGAGAGAGAGAGAGAGAGTTATACACTCTACTACCATTGTAAGTAATCTAATGACACAATATGCTTCTCATCATTAGCATATTCATAAATAAAATCTGGCCGCGGTACCACAGAAAAGGGCCGACCATCCTTGCCCAACGACACACTAGCGCCGCCACTAAGCACAACGTACAAAGCAGAGACAAAAAGACATATGATTCAGTAGTTCAGAGGTGGAAGCTGCGTCAAATTGTGTGATGTTGTGACTCCAGTGTGGCGGAGTTCCAGTGGTGAGGTTCGTGCGGTGGGTTGCGTGCGGCGAGGTTCGTGCGGCGAGGTTCGTGCGGCGGGTTGGGTGCGGCGAGGTTCGTGAAGGGAATGGCGGGGCGAAGGAAGGATAAATAACCCACTTCACGTTACGAGGCTCAGGAGGCAAAGATAAGCATCGTTGATCTGCGTCTCAGGTCAGGAAAATTTGCCGCCTTTGACTGTGACTTGTGCCTAGGCTCCTCCGCAGCTGTTTATTATTGTTGGTGTGCGAAACAAAAACAAGATTGGTGGACTTATCGTATTTCAAAATGAACTGTTACTCTTGAAATCACGGAACTTTACCACTGTTAGGTTTTTGATAAGGCCTACACGCGTCGCTTTCTACATTTACAAACGCTTTACATTTTATTAAACTATGTCTCTGCTCTTCTCAATTATCATTTTTTTGTGTTTGTTCATGTAATTCCGAAAAGCTGCGTCGAGCAATGCCTAAGTCCTAACTCGGTTATTTCTTTGAGCTGCTGGTAATTATACAAAGATAATACTTTAATTGAGTTTACTGCGCCGCTCTGTACAAAGGTGCGTCTTAATTTCATTACTTCCTGCGCCAAAGTTATAACAGTGTGGAATAGTTTACACATACATAAAAAGCGGCGAATCCCTTGAGTGAATTACGCCGCCTCATAACGAAACGCTATATCGCTCGGGTTTAAATGTTTCGTGTACCCGGCGAGGCTCATGTCTCATTCCGGCGTTTCTTAACATGCAGATTATTATGGAGCGCGAAGAGTTTACTCGAAGAAAAATGTGTAAATCCTTTGAATATGTTAAAACATTTGATTAGTTTACTCCGGGCGCGGGGAGTTTTTTCGCAGAGAATAAATTAGGTTCCTCCGGCGGGACGTCTCGTGGGGGTCATGAGGGATGTCGCGACGCGCGGCGCTTCCGGCCTGGAGAGCAATACTTCGGGGCCGATTGGAGGCGCCGATTGGAGGCATGAAGCGCTACGGTATTCTCCACATTTATTTTTTTTGGTTATCTATACTCAGTCTCTTTCAATAATGATGTTTAATGGTCATACAAATATTTTTTGGTATCATTTCACTGTCAGTTAAGTTAAAAGTTCGTTGTCTCTTCTTTCACTATCACCATTATGTGTTAATATTATTGTCTTTTAAGCTCCACTATAATTCTTTGGTGTTTGTTCATATACGATCATTCTCTTCCAACAAATTAAACAAACAAACAAACAAACAAACCCTAGACACATCACCCCCCACCCAAACACACACACACACACACACACACAACACACACACCAGACGGGAATCCAAAACGAAGACCTCACAAAATGTTTCCCTCACAAGAAACACTAAACTCCACACACCCTCAATGAATGAACCCTGGCCAGAAGTCATCAAGTTCTGACTCTTATCGCTCCCATCGGCAAACACGGAAGAGTCAAGTTTAATCAGCTTCTTCCTATCTACTCCGTCGTGTGTAGAGATAAAAAATAGATGTCGAGTCCAGGACGGCTGTGATAAGTTGTGTTGACGAGAGATAGATAGATAGATAGATAGATAGATAGATAAATAGATAGATAGATAGATCGAAACTGATGACTGATTGACTGACTGACTGACTATTGTGCTGACTGAAGAACTGATTAATAATTGATTGATTGACTGATTTATTTATTTAG
>NC_066518.1:8059109-8136609 GCF_024679095.1 Eriocheir sinensis
GAGAATCAGTAACTCATTCCCTAACTTCTGAAAACCCAAAACGTACGCGCTATCCACCCTTTCCATCTGTACATCGATCTGACGTCTCTTTGAAGCTTCTAATCGCATCTGCACTAATAACCAGTCCATCAAACTATCGATCCAATACTCTATCTGTTTTGCATTTTATTATTCGGCTTAAGAACCTTCTCTAAAACCTAATTATGTTTTCGAACCTAAACCAAGTAGGACTAACTCAACTTCTACCTTATTTTCCTTTGTCCTTTTAACCCCTGCATCATCCCCTGGCCGTCTCTTGCCCTCCTTGCCTAACCCTGTCCTGCTCTCTCTCTCTCTCTCTCTCTCTCTCTCTCTCTCTCTCTCTCTCTCTCTCTCTCTCTCTCTCTCTCTCTCTCTCTCTCTCTCTCTCTCTCTCTCTCTCTCTCTCTCTCTCTCTCTCTCTCTCTCTCTCTCTCTCTCTCTCTCCACCCTCTCCTTCCCTCTCTCTCCTCAACTTCTTCCTCGCTTTCCTTTCTCCGTTCAACCCCTAAATGCACCCCTTGCCGTGCCTTGCCTACCCCTATCTAAACTTGTCCTCCTCTCTCTCTCTCCCTTCACCCTCTCCTTCCCTCTCTCTCCTCAACTTCTTCCTCGCTTTCCTTTCTCCATTCAACCCCTACATCCACCCCTTGCCGTTCCCTACCTCCTCCTCATTCTCCCTTCACCCTGTCCTCCCCTCTCTCTCCCTTCCTGAAGCCAGCCGTCACACCCCTGTTCTCGTCCCTTTCCTTAATCCTCTAGTCTCCCCTTCCCCTCCCTTCCCCTACGGCTCATCGCTTCCCCTTTACATTCCCACACCATTATTCACTCATTCGTATTACACATTACGCACGAATTTGGTTATAGCGATGCGCATTTGTTTTTGCTAAGGTCCATATTCCCAAACATTTCAGGGCTCATACACTCCTAGTTAATCAGGCTTTCGTGGAGGTTGTTTGGGTATTTCCATGGGTAGTTTTATGAGCCTAATGAAACGTTTAACAAGGCTTCTGCACTATGTATGTGAAAGCACTCATTAGAACCCGACATCTCCATTCGTGGCCTTTGGATATATTTGTTGTGAGAGCCGAAAGTGTCTGAGAATACATGCCTAATAACAGTCAAACTTACTAGTGATTAAAAACTCCTAAGATGAAGACAAAAGGAACGTAAATTGAATGAGATCTCAATGTAACAAGTAAACAAGTAATTAATGATACAGGTGGCAACCGGTAGGGGGGGGAGGTAGTGTTAATAGGTTAGCTTAGGTTGGGTTAAGTTCTGATGGGGAAGACGAGGGAAAGGGAAGTAATATGAGTTGGTAGGCTGGGTTAGGTTAAGTTCGATTAGGTTAGGTAAGGATAGGTTAGCTTAGGTTAGGTTAGGTTGTGATGGGAAAGACGAGGAAAAGGGAAGTCATATGAGTAAGTTAGGTTAAGTTCGGGTAGGTTAGGTTGTGATGGGAAAGACGAGGAAAAGGGAAGTCATATGAGTAAGTTAGGTTAAGTTCGGGTAGGTTAGGTTAGGTTAGGTTGTGATGGGTAAGACGAGGAAAAGGGAAGTCATATGAGTAAGTTAGGTTAAGTTCGGGTAGGTTAGTTTAGGTTAGGTTGTGATGGGTAAGACGGGAAAGGGAAGTAATACGAGTAGGTAGGCTAGGTTAGGTTAAGTTCGGTTAGGTCAGGTTAGGATAGGTTAGCTTAGGTTAAGTTGTGATACGGGAGACGAAGGAAAGGGAGGTCATATGAGTTGGTGGCTAGGTTAGGTTAGGTTAGGTTAGGTTAGGTTAGGTTAGGTTAGGTGGTGATACGGAAGACGAGGGAAAGGGAGGTCATATGAGTTGGTGGCTAGGTTAGGTTAGGTTAGGTTAGGTTAGGTTAGGTTAGGTTAGGTTGTGATACGGAAGACGAGGGAAAGGGAGGTCATATGAGTTGGTGGCTAGGTTAGGTTAGGTTAGGATAGATTAAGTTAAGCTATGATGGGGAAGACAAGATGTAGAGGAGATAATATTACCAAATAGTACAATGCTAAAAATGCACTTGGTACGTATATATAAAATTTGTTACATTCGGCGTGTTGGTGATAGCAATAAAACGTTGAATTATTTGCTTGTGCCAGTATATAGCGATTTCCCAGGCATGCGTAATATTGTAAGTTACCATCAACGACAGACTCTCTCTCTCTCTCTCTCTCTCTCTCTCTCTCTCTCTCTCTCTCTCTCTCTCTCTCTCTCTCTCTCTCTCTCTCTCTCTCTATAGCACAATTAATGTTATAACCACCACCATCACAAAAACTCTCACCACCACAAAATATATGTCTAAGCCAGTTAATCTCTCTCTCTCTCTCTCTCTCTCTCTCTCTCTCTCTCTCTCTCTCTCTCTCTCTCTCTCTCTCTCTCTCTGACCCCCTCCGCCTTCTCACCCCTTCCCTTCCTTCCTTCCCTTGCCCCCCCCTCACTTCCGTTCCCCTTCCTTCCCCTTCCCTCCTCTCCTGTCCCCTCCCATTCCCTCTACTCCCATCCCCATCACTCCCATACCATCATGCCCTCCCTTCCCCTCACCTTACATCCCATCCCTTCACCTCCTTTCCCCTCACTTTACATCCCATCCCTTAAACTCCCTTCTCCACCCCTTCCCGTTCTCCTTCCCTCCACGCCTCAGCCCCCCCCATCCATGCCCCCACGCCCATCCACCAATTCGTTCCCGCCTCACGAATTTTGAAACGCCACAAACGCACATAAATATTAGTTCAGTTGTTGGTGGACGCGCGGCGGCTGATGAATTGAGTGCACCAAAAACATTTCCAGGTATTCGACAAAAAAAAATAATACGACGACAACCGAGAAACAGAGAGAGAGAGAGAGAGAGAGCAAGGGAGAGGGAGAGAATGAGAGAAAGCGAAGAAAGAAAAGGAAATAAGTAAGAAAAAAAAGGGAAATAAGGATGGGAAAAAAAGAAAAAAAGGAAATGAAAAAAGTAGGAGAAAAAAAGGATAAAGAAAAAAAAGAATGAGACGAGGTGAAGGTAAGGTAAAAAAAACGAATGGAAAGAAAAAGAAAAAAGAAGGAAAGGAGGAAAGCAGGAAAGAAGGAAGTGAGAAAGAACAAAAGAAAAGGATAAAGAAAAAAAAATGAGACTAGGAGAAAGAAAGGAAAAACAAACGAATGGAAAAAAAAGGAAAGGAGGAAAGCAGGAAAGAGGGAAGTAAGAAAGAACAAAAAAAGGAAGAAAAAAAAGGAATGAGACACGGAGAAAGAAAGGAAAAAAAAGAATGGAAAAAGAAAAAACAAGGAAAGCAGGAAAAAAGAGAAAGAACAAAAAAAAAAGATGACGAAACAAAAGAATAAGACTAGCCATTTCTGTGATATATAAACGAAAAATACATACATATAGACAGACACGGAATATACTGAACATACAGTTAACAAATACACAAACAAACAAACAACGTCTATTATTATCCTGTACTAAAAAGAAAACATTAGGCCTTCCCCCCTTCCCCCCCCCCCCTCCCATAAATAAAATAGGTAAGAAATGTGTTTTGGAAGTAAGCGTCGTACGTTTCGCAAATATTATTATCGAGGGGTTTAAGGGAAAAGTGCAGTACCATTTTTTATATATAACTCGTGCATACAGTTTTAATTATTGTGACCCATAATCCCTTACCCCCCCCCACCCCCCCACACACACACACAGGCTTCGGAAGTAAGTGATGTGTGTTCGTGCGTTACGGTAAAAAAAAAAGTATAGTATATGGAGGTCTAAAGGAAATTATCGTACGCGTTGCTTCGGGGACTAATACTGCGCGAATTATTCCAAGCAACTAAAATAATGTGCTTCGAGAATTGCTTTAGAATGAACGCCTCGCTATATAAAAAATGACTTAGGTGTGAGGAATAAGCACGGATACAAGAAAAATGTGCTTGGAGATTTATATTGGCAAGTGGACTTCGCTTATTGTCTTTGCACTTATATAAAAAAAAGAAGAAAAAAAGGCTTGTTATTGAAATGAGAGGAATAAACAGAGATACGAAAATATGTGCTTAGAGATTATATTGGCATGTGTGTTTTGCTTATGTCTATGCACTTAACATAAAAGAAGAAAAAAAAGGCTTGTTATTGAAGTGAGAGGAATGAACAGATACGAAAATATGTGCTTAGAGATTTATATAGGCAAGTGGACTTCGCTTATTATGTCTTTGCACTTAATATACAAAAAGAAAAAAAAAAGACTGGCGTTGTTGAACTGAGATAAATAAACAGGGATAAAAAAAATGTTCTTAGAGATTTATATTGGCATGAGTACCTCGCTAATTATGTCTATGCACTTAATATACAAAAAGAAAAAAATAGATTGCCGTTGTTGAAGGGAAAGGAATAAAAACGAATACAAAAAAATGTCCTTAAGGGATTTTATGTTGGCATGAGTACCTCGCTAATTATGTCTATGCACTTAATTTACAAGAAAAAAAAAAGATTGCCGTTGTTGAAGGGAAAGGAATAAAAACGAATACAAAAAAATGTCGTTAAGGGATTTTATGTTGGCATGAGTACCTCGTTAATTATATCTATGCACTTAATATAAAAAAAAAAAAAACGTCCGTTGTTTGAGTGAGAGGAAAAAACACGAATACAAAAAAAAATATAAAAAAAAAAACGAGGATGATATAGAATCCATATTTCAGAGTCTCCAATCGAGGGAATAAATCAAACTCCTGACGTGTTCATCGTTCAATTTATCATCACGTTCGTTGTAGAAATAAAAAAAAGAAACGTTGCAGTGTTATGAAATGCATATATATAAATCATGAAGTAAATAAACAAACAAAACTAAATGAAGTGGAAAAAATACGATGCAGCAACAATATTTAAACGTATCCTGAACAGCGAATAAAAAGTAATGCATAAAATAGGTATTCCGCAGTGCTACGAAATGGGAAAATAAATCATGAAGGAAATAAGCAAATAAAATTAAATGAAGTGAAAATTATATGAAACTGCTGCCATAGTGTTTTAATGTCTCCTGAACAGTAAACAAATAAAAGGGAAAAATACACAGCAAAAACAATACTTCCGATAATATTAATATGCAAAAAATAAATCACCAAAAAAAATGAACAAATAAAATAAAGTGAAGTAAAAATATGAAGCTGCAACAATCCTCTTTTTGTCTCCTAAAAAAAATAGACAAAACAAAAATATCACTTCCAATAATAATAATAATAATAATAATAATAATAATAATAATAATAATAATAATAATAATAATAATATGCAAAAATAAAGCAGTAAATAAAAATAAAATAAACGAGGAGAAAAAAATATGAAACAGTAACCATCACCTTTTAACGTCTTCTGAACAGTAAACAACAACACCAAAAAATAAAAACACAACAACAAAAATAACGATACTATCAATAATAGCAATGCACTTAACCCTTTGAGAGAGAGAGAGAGAGAGAGAGAAAAAACGGGCGTCACTTTACAATGTGCCGCTGTATATATTATTTCAAACACGGAACACCAAGCCGAGAGAGAGAGATAGAGAGGTAGAGGTAGAGAGAGAGAGAGAGAATTCAATCACGCTAATACTAAAAGAAAGGTGATGACTCGCACTAATTAAACGCCCGGTTATTAGTGCTCCAGCTCGGCCTCTGTTCAACACGTAACGGTATGGTAATGCTGACGCGTCGACCTGTACTGGACGCGCCGGCGGGGATCGAACTGAGTGGGTAATGCGATATATGGGGAGCTTAAAAGGTTTATATATTACGTTTATTTATTAATGGAGGGGTTTCCGCCACAGTGTTGAGGTGGAGTAGTTGTGGGGGAGGAGGAGAGTCTCTGTGTGTGTGTGGGGGGGGGGGGGGATTGGAGAATATGTGTGTGTGTGTGTGTGTGTGTGTGTGTGTGTGTGTGTGTGTGTGTGTGTGTGTGTGTGTGTGTGTGTGTGTGTGTGTGTGTGTGTGTGTGTGTGTGTGTGTGTGTGTGTGTGTGTGTTGCCGAATATTTTTAGACAGCATAACTTTACACATACACTCATCTTCGCTATCCTCCTCCTCCTCCTCCTCCTCCTCCTCCTCCTTGCCATCCATCTACCTAATTTGCTTTAGTCACTGTTGAGTTAGATTATTACTGTTTTTTTTTTTTGTTGTTGTTGTTCTTCCTTTTGCTTTGTGTTATTGGCAATACTTCACACATTCACCCTCCCGAATTTTCTTTTTATCACTTTAAATGTCATAGTATGCCCTAATCGTCAAGCTCTACCCCCGACTATTTTTTACTCACAATATATATAGCATCTTCAACCTCTATACCTCACTTTCTTACCTCACTACGCCCTAATCCAGCTTCCTCCTTGCACCTGTTTCCCTGGCTAACCTCTCCTCACCTCTCACTTCTCTCCTCATCTCTTCCTTCTAATTCACCTTCACGCCTTGCCTCCCTCCCCGCCTCCCGTTTTTCTGCATACCTACAAATCTCCTCTTACCTCTTTGTTTATTTTTCCTCCTCCTCCTCCTCCTCCTCCTCCTCCTCCTCCTCCTCCTCCTCTCGTGCTCTCCCCTCGTTACGCCTCTCCCTGAAGAAATGCAGAGAAAATACATACAAAAAACTACAAACGGGGAGGAGGAGGAGGAGGAGGAGGAGGAGGAGGAGGAGAAACAATGGCGACGTTACTTCTGCATTCTTTCCTCCTTACTTTGTTGTTCCTTTGCGCCGCTCTCTCTCTCTCTCTCTCTCTCTCTCTCTCTCTCTCTCTCTCTCTCTCTCTCTCTCTCTCTCTCTCTCTCTCTCTCTCTCAGGTTAGGTAGTTGGTTTACACACACACACACACACACACACACACACATTTTTAATCAACACGTACACACGCTTCCCTCCGAGAGCCTTGAGTTGAGCGACCACTGCACTTTTATGAGGCTGAGGAGGAGGTGCGAGAGAGGCTTGAGGAGGAGGAGGAGGAGGAGGAGGAAGGGCCGGAGAAGCACGAAGACTGAAGAGGAGGAAGTATGTTGGAGAGAGAGAGAGAGAGAGAGAGAGAGAGAGAGTAAAAGAAAGAATCAAAAGAAAGACAGAAAGAATGAATGAAAGAAAAAGAAAGAAAAGAAAACGAAAAAAATAGTGGAGAGAGAAGGGGTGGAGGGGGGGGGGGCATTGGTAAGGTGGAACTCCAAGGTCTTAAAGGACATGATGTGGAGGAGAGGTGAAGACGTGGAGGAATGGTTGGGAGGTGGAATACAAGAAGGTGGAGAGAAAGGACGTGTGAATGGGTGTGGAGGTGGTGGTGGTGGTGGTGGTGGTGGTGGTGGTATGGGTGAGAAGACTTGAGGAAAAGAGATGGAGGAGGAGGAAAATAGGTATACGATAACGATTGATTGTGGTAAGGAAGAATAAGAAAAAGAACAAGAAGAACAAGAAAACATAAGCGGCAACAGAAAGAAAAAAAAGATGGAAAAAAACTAGAACAAAAGACTAAAAAAAAAATACGAACCAGAACATGAAAGACGAGGAGACAACTTGAAAATGAAAAGAAGGTGGATGAAACCGAAAAAAAAAAGAAGGATGCGGAGGCGAAGGAGGTCGACGAGGAGGAGAAAGAAGAGGAAGAAGAGGCGGGGGAGGAGGAGGAGAAGAAGGAGGAAGAGGGAGGAGGCGTTCAGCAGTCCACAGCTCACCTCACACCTCAAGGGGGCGCGCTGGGTCCTTCGTCGCGGGGGTCGTAAACTTGAAAACACACAAAACACACTTGTCATGCAGGGGAGCGCACGTGGGGGGCGGGGGGGGCTTGGGGGGCGAGGGAAGTGATGATAACCTTGAGGGAATATATATACAAGGGGTGGTGGGGGGGACTCATGGGGGGAGGAGGGGAGGGGGGAGAAATGATGTGCCAAGAGAGGGAGGCGATAAGAGTCATAGAGAGGACACACACACACACACACACACACACACACACACACACACACACACACACACACACGGACACACACACACACGAGATACATGCTAGAATTACACTGTTTATGCCATGCTACGTGAGAGCTTTGTACATTAACCTCACCGACCGACCTGCCTACCTCCACCTGCCAGCCTCCTCCTACATGTCTAGCCACCTGCCTGCTTGTCCTGCCTGCTTGCCTGCTCCGTGGTTTATTATGCGTTGAGTTAGGTGCGTGCTCTTTCCCTGCTCATTCTTTCCTTGTCTCTCTGTTCTGTGTTACAAGTTGCCGTGAGATACAAATTTTTCCACCCAGCCTCTTCTCCAATACTTCAATTTGTGGCCACTTTGTTTTATCTTTATTTCTACTTCCTGCCTTGTCTTGTCGTGGCATCCTTATATATTTTTTACAGCAAGGGAGGCAGCTCGAGGGCAAAAAATAAATACAAAAAATAACACAAAAGGCCGCTAGACGCTACTCCCGAAAAAGAGAAAAGAATGAGGCCAGTTTAAGAGGCCACTTTGATATATTGATTTTACTACTCTTATTTTTGGTGAAATATTCAATTCCTCAGCGGGCAGAAACGTATGCAGCTTTTTCTTCTCCTTTAGTCTCTGTTTATCTATCGCAGAAAAATCTACAGCCTCGCTTTCTGACAAATAAGGTCACAGTTTTATATAAGATTTCTTTGGGAGGTGGCGAGCCTAGCAAGAGAGCCTCCAACCCGGGTTATCGTTCCTTCCTTCACCAGTGTCCTTTTTCCCCTCCCTTTCTCCATCCCTTTTTCCCCTCCCTTTCTCCATCCCTTTTTCCCCTCCCTTTCTTCATCCCTTTTTCCCCTCCCTTTCTTCATCCCTTTTTCCCCTCCCTTTCTCCATCCCTTTTCCCCTCCCTTTCTTCATCCTTTTTTCCCCTCCCCTTTCTTCATCCCTTTTTCCCCTCCCTTTCTCCATCCCTTTTTCCCCTCCCTTTCTCCATCCCTTTTTCCCCTCCCTTTCTCCATCCCTTTTTCCCCTCCCTTTCTCCATCCCTTTTTCCCCTCCCTTTTTCCCCTCCCTTTCTCCATCCCTTTTTCCCTCCCTTTCTCCATCCCTTTTCCCTCCTTTCTTCATCCTTTTCCCTCCTTTCTCAATCCCTTTTCCCCTCCCTTTCTTCATCCCTTTTTCCCTCCCTTTCTCCATCCTTTTCCCCTCCTTTCTTCATCCCTTTTCCCTCCCTTTCTCCATCCCTTTTCCCTCCTTTCTTCATCCTTTTTCCTCCTTTCTTCATCCTTTTTCCCTCCTTTCTCCATCCCTTTTTCCCTCCTTTCTCCATCCCTTTTCCCTCCCTTTTCCATCCTTTTTCCCTCCTTTCTTCATACCTTTTTCCCTCCTTTCTCCATCCCTTTTTCCCTCCTTTCTCCATCCTTTTCCCTCCCTTTCTTCATCTCTTTTCCCCTCCTTTCTTCATACCTTTTCCCTCCTTTCTCCATCCCTTTTCCCTCCTTTCTCCATCCTTTTCCCTCCTTTCTCCATCCCTTTTTCCCTCCTTTCTTCATCCCTTTTTCCCTCCTTTCTTCATCCCTTTTTCCCTCCTTTCTCCTCCTTTTTCCTTCCTTTCTTCATCCCTTTTCCCTCCTTTCTTCATCCCTTTTTCCCCTCCCTTTCTTCATCCCTTTTTCCCCTCCCTTTCTCCCTCCCTTTTTCCCCTCCCTTTCTTCATTCCTTTTTTCCCACCTTTTCCATCTTACTACCTACAACGGTGTCCTTCTACTCCTTTTCCTAGCGGGTGAGCCTTCAAACCCCTATTCCTCTAGCAATGACCTTCTCCCCTTTCTTTCTTCATTCGTTTTTTCCCCTCTCTTCTCTTACTCTACTTCTTCACTCCATCTCACTACCTCCAATCGTGTGTCCTTTCCATCCTTGTTTCCCTCTCTCGAACGTCACACCTTCACCATTCTCCCTTTCATCTTCTCCTATTTCCTAGATACTCTCTTCCTTCTTCTTGGCCTTCATTCATCCCTTCCTTCCCCCAGTGTTGTAGCCTCGCCCCTTCTTCCTCCTTCCTGCCCCTTCATTCCTCGCTTCCTCCTCCAACAGTGCCTCTTCGTCCACCCCTTCTTCCTCCTCCCTATCCCTTCATCCATCTCTTTCTCCACAAATAATGCCACCACATTCCCTCCTCTTTCCTGCCCTTCATCCATCCATCCTCATCCTTCTTCTACTGTAGTGTTGCCGCCTTCCCCTCACCCCTTCTTCCTTCCCCTTCATCCATCTCTCCCTCCTCCAGTGTTACCGCCTCACCCCTTCCCCCTTCAGCACTGCACCCTCGTCCATCCCTTGCCGCCTCACCCCTTCCCCCTCCAGCACTGCACCCTCGCCCATCCCTCCTTCCTCCAGTGTTACCGCCTCGCACCTTCCCCCTCCACCACACCGCCGGCCACGTCACTGACAAGAGCCTGTTAGTAAGGCGCCGGGACACCTTGCAAGACGCCAACCACGCCGCCCTCCTGCCACCTGCCGCCTCTGCCGCCACCTCCGCCACCTCGACTCCCCTCAGTTATTACATTCCTTCTTGACGTTCACACACACACAGACACACACACACACACACACACACACACACACACACACACACACACACACACACACACACACACGCCAATATATCTTGTTTCTCCTCCACGACCTTCTATGCATGTATGTATGTATGTATGTGTGTATGTAGGTGTGTATGTGCGGACTCAGGCACATACACAGTCATACAAAAGGCTGTAAACAAGAATTACGTACATACACTCTCCGCTCATGCATATTAATTTAAAAAAAGACATCTGGGTACACACACACACACACACACACACACACACACACACACACACACACACACACACACACACACACACACACACACACACACACACATTTTGCTCAAGAAAAACTACAGCAACTACGAGCAAGGTTTGTAATTCGTCCTTTTTTATCTATTTTTTTTAGCATAATTGAATAGATTTATTAAAACTCCACTTGCCTGTACTTAACAAACTATAGATACAGTATATGCCTGTGCTTCTGTTTTCCGTTTCACTATCACACTTCTTCATTCATTTAACAAAATTATCAGGAGAGGACTGCCTGGGTCGTATTATCAGACATTTCCCCGCCCAAGAACACCTATTTGACAAGGCTTTCGCAGGAGTTGTGGGCATTTCCAGGAGTAGTTTTATGACCCTGGTGGTAGTTTAACCCTTCCTCTGTACCATGAGCCTGAAAAACACTCATTAGAACCTGACTGATATCCCCCTTTGACCTTTAGAAATAGCTGATGTGAGAAGGGAAAGTGTCTTGTATTACCAGCCCCTCTCTTAGCCACTTCAAAAGCTTAACAGTTACCAGGACAAGTTCATACGTGAAGGGGCACACGCCTAACACAAGCGGCTCTTGTCTCCTGAATCCATAACTTCTCCTTGCTGTCAGACGTAACCGGATGTATTGTTGATTATGTATATTATGTGCATGCTTTCATTTACGCTAATAAACAAGAAATCAGACAACCAACTAATTACACGAGAGAGAGAGAGAGAATATCACACTTCCCTTCGTCCCTCCCCACTCATTACTTAGTCACCCCGCCAGCACTCTCAGCGCCGCCGCCACCACATCCCTGCGACTTGTCAAAATAGGTTAGATCCTCCTCCTTCATTCTCTCTCTCTCTCTCTCTCTCTCTCTCTCATTCCCAGTCCGTGTTGTTCTTCATTTCTGTTCATTTGCCTCCTCCCAGCCCGGCCTGTCATGTCTTATCCTGTCAGACTGGTGTTCCCCTTCCTACTGACGCCCTTAACCCTTGTTCCCCCTTTCCCTTGCCTGTGCTTCACCTCTTCTACTCTTCCTCCCTTCCCGACTCTCTATTCCCCCTTTCTCCTTTCCTATACTATCCACTCTCCCTTCCTCCACTCCTCATGAAACATCGATTATACCTCTCTCAGAAGTGATTAAAAAGACAATTTGTTCTCTTCCCGACACTGGATTCGAATGCGTCGGCAACTGTGCTCACATCCGTCACCTTAGGATGCGAAAGGAGGGTTTTTTTCACCTTAGAATATCCACTTCTCTTTCCTCGCCTCAGTATCCTTCTTCTGTCACTCTCTTCACAACTCTCTTCTCTATCCTGCACTCCACTATCCATTTCCTTCCTCTTCTCCTGAACCTCGAGACTCTTAACCTTTTCTCTCTCTCTCTCTCTCTCTCTCTCTCTCTCTCTCTCTCTCTCTCTCTCCGTGGCATATGCTTTTCACTGCCCTCATTTTAGTCTCCCATTCTCACACCTCTCCCCGCTATGCTCCTCTTCTCCCCAGCTCATTCTCCCTTCCTTCCTATTCTCCCCTTACTCTCTCCCCTTCTCTTCTTTCCTCTAGGGTCTATGCTTCCCACTTCTTTATTTTTCTCCCCTTCCCCTCTTTCCCTTTCCTCCCTTACCAGCACATACCCATCGACCCCTTCTATTATTTTTTACTACACTTTTTTTCTACTCCGCTTTCATAACGTTAATTTTTACACTGTTACGCTTTTTTTCCATCCGTAGGTACTTCATTTCAGTATGGTTTTTGAGGGTGTTTTTTAGGGCTCTTGTTTGTTTGTTTGTTTGTTATCCTTGGTATAGCTTTGCTCCTCTTTCTGCTACAGCTACGCGTTACAACTTCCTCCTCAGGTTGTGTTGCGTGGTGTTTTTCAATGTTCTTCTTCTCTTAGTTTCTCTTGATATCTTGTAAACTATTTCGACCTTCCTCCGTTTTCTTCTTATTTCCTTGAAGTTTTCTCTTTTTCCATATGCGATGTAAGCTTATTATATTAACATTGAGACGGGCAGATAATAACACACACAAACATATAGAAACACAGACAAAAAAATATCTATACATGTAAATACTGACATAGGCAAACATCCATCCCTCATTAGATTTTGCAAACAGACTTACACATGCATATCCATACCTCCCCTCACCCAACACTTAGCCTCCACTCTCCCCACCAACCTGCCCCCACCACATCCAGCCTCCCCTCTACCCACCCCCCTCTCCCCCCAACACAACGTCCACACACACCTACACAGGACAACACTTTCGCCGAAATAATAGAGGAAAAAGATTAAGGAAAACACAAAAAGAATCCACGTCAAACACCCTGAATAACAGCCAAGCCCTTCTTTTTTTTCCTTCCCTCCCCCCCCCTAAAAATATGTTCTTTACCTCTGTCTCTCCCTCTCTCTCCTACCCTTCCTCACCCCCACCCGAACAAGCTCTTCAATAATCCCTTCTCGAAAAAAGGGAAAAAGGGGGACAAGGAAAAAATCACAGCCCACCCTGAGCCAATTCCTGAACAAATAGAGACAGACAGGCTAATAGAGAAACAAAACACACACACACACACACACACACACACACACACAAACAGATAGAGGGAAACAAAAACAGACAAAAACGAAAATATTTATACACACACAATGACATACGCACAAACACACACACCTTATTATTTACGCCAGCGAATCAATAAGTAAACAATAATCTACGGAGTATTTATTCAGTAAACTACGATGAAAACAAATACTACTACTAAAGAAAACGGAAAAAAAAGGATGACTAGCTATAGGAAGTTAGTAGTAGTAGTAGTAGTAGTAGTAGTAGTAGTAGTAAGACTGGGAGTGGGAGTAGGAGTAGGAGCAGGCGTGGTAGAAGCAGCAGTAATAGTAGAAGTAGTTGAAATAATGGTAGCTGTAACAGTATAGTGGAAGTCTATGCCTACTCAAAAAAATAAAATAAAGAGGACAAAAAGGGGAGTGGAAAAAGGGTAGGTAAGGGGGAAACTTTCACTAAAATATAAAAGGGGGGGGGAGTAAAATCCGTTTCAAAAAGTAAAGGGGGAGTGGGGGAGGGGAGAAAACTTGCTCCTGAAAAATTTAATGGGGGGGGGAGGGGAGGGAGGCTCGGCACTACTCGAAAATTTACAAGAGTGAAGAGCTAAGCCTTAGTGTCTGCCTGTCTGCCTGTCTGTCTGTCTGTCTGTCTTTTACCGTCGCGTGTAGCAGGACTCGAAGCCATTACTCTTGCACAGATCAGATCGGATTCTCTCTCTCTCTCTCTCTCTCTCTCTCTCTCTCTCTCTCTCTCTCTCTCTCGCTCTCTCTCTCTCTCTCTCTCTCTCTCTCTCTCTCTCTCTCTCTCTCTCTCTCTCTCTCACACACACACACACACACACACACACACACACACACACACACACACTATAAACAAACGGCCAGCATAAACATTAGGTCAATTACTTTCCAACGATATTACATGCAATCATAACTCAGACATTCGCTTACTCCTTGCAAAACACCTGATTATAACACTCAGACAGGAGAAGAAAGAGGAGAAGGAGGAGAGAGAGAAGTTGAAGAGGAGGAAGAGGGGGAGGATTGGGCATAGGTGAGATGGAGGAACAAGAAGTGAAGAAGGAAGGGAGAGCAGTTCGAGGGAGGTAACTGGGTACAAGGGAGAATCATAAATAAGGGAGTGAACATCGGTAGGAGAGGACGGGGCGAGGAGGAAGACGAGAGCCCATGGAGGTAAGAAACGAGGAGATGAGAGTGGGATGCTGTCGAACGCTGGTGGACATGGAGGTAGAAGGAGGCAGGTAAAGGTGGAGGGAGGTAAGTTTGAGGATGCGGAGACAAGTGGAGTGTTTTCCTTAGGTTGGCGATGCATTGGTGTTGATTGAAGATGAAAGAGGAGAAATGGATATGAAAGGAAGAGGAAGTACGCAAAGAAAAAGAGAAGAAAACATGGAGTAAGGGATAAGGAGGCCAAGGAGAGACTAAAGGAAAAATAAAGTGGAAAAAAAATAAAAGGGAGGTACGAAAAGAAAGAAAGGACTTAGAGTACTTGAGAAAGGTTGAAGAAGTGGAAGCAGGATGGAAGTGGACAATTGTTGGTGGAGTTAAGGAAGGAGAGGAAGGGTGGAAAGGAGTATGGTGATAGAAGTGAGGTTGTGGTGGATAAGTAATGGAGTACGTGTGTAGACGCTGAAGAAGGGGAGGGATAGAAGTGGAAACGTGTCTGTGGAGTTGGGGAGGGAAGTGAAGGGTGGAGAAGAAGTGGTTGTGAAGTAGTGGTGGTGGTGGTGGTGGTGGTGAAAATGATTTGTTATACATGTAGAGGCTGAAGAAGTGGATGAAGAGAAGTGGAAAATGGTCTGTGGAGTTTGGGAGGGAAAGGATGGTGAAAGTGGTGATGGTGGTGGTGGTGGTGGTGGTGGGCACGACAGCTGGTCTCATTACACCACCTCCACCGACAGTCATTTGTGGCCAGCTGTGGAGAGACCAGCTGGCCAACACGAGGTAGGTTCTCTCTCTCTCTCTCTCTCTCTCTCTCTCTCTCTCTCTCTCTCTCTCTCTCTCTCTCTCTCTCTCTCTCTCTCTCTCTCTCTCTCTCTCTCTCTCTCTCTCTCTCTCTCTCCAATTTACCTCCATTTTCTACACCTTCCTTGCATTTTCTCATAACGTTCACTTTCATTTTCCTAACAGTTTGCTTCAGTTTCCTCCTCCTCCTCCTCCTCCTCCTCCTCCTCCACCACCACCACCACCATAACCACCACCTCCTCCTGCTCCTCTCTCTATTTCTATTTTGTTTCTCTCTCTTTCTCTTTCTCTTCCTTTTCCTCCTCCTCCTCCTCTACTTCTTCTTTTTTCTTCCCTCGTTTCCTTTTATTTTTCCTTTCTTCTCTTGTCTTGTACATTTTGAAATACCTCTTGACAACGTTATCAATAAAGCAAACTATACTCAGGAAATCCCACACACACACACACACACACACACACACACACACACACACACACACACACACACACACACAAGGTTAACCAAGGTACGCATTCATGCCGGAGAGAGGAAGGCTTATGAAGTGTGCGGGTGACAATTATGTGGAGTGGCGGAAACGCAAACAGCAGCGGGGGAGGGAGCCAAGAAAAAATAAAGGGGGTGGGGGGAAGGAATAGCGAAAAAACAAGAGGGAGGAAAAGTTGTGGTGCAAAGAGTTCATGAAAAGCAAATGTACGAGGCCTAAGGAAATAGAAGAAAAAGGAACTCTAGCGGCAAACGTTCCGGCGTCACAAACACAAGTCTGGGCTGAGGAGTTTACGAGGAGGCGCAGCAGGGCGGAGGCGAGGCTTGGCTTGGGCGAGGAGAAAATAAGAATAAAGAAAATGCATGACCCTTGCCTAAGCCTTCCACAGACTCAAAAATGAAACATGAACCTTGAAAATACTTACCAGAGTGTATAATTACCTCGTGAGAAGATAGGAAAAGGGGAAAATTACAAAGCCTGGGAGGTAAATAAGAACAAGATAACGCATGACCATTATTTAAGCCTTCCAATGACTCAAAAATTAAACATGAACCTTAGATATAATTACCAGAGTGCATAATTGCCTCGTGAGAAGATAGGAAAAGGGGAAAATTACAAAGCCTGAGGGAAATTGGGATGAAATAACACATGACCAATATTTAAGCCTTCCAAAAACTCAATAATTAAACATGAACCTCAGTTATTATAGCCATGGAAAATAATTGCATCGTGACAAGAAAAGATGAAAATAATAAAGAAGTATGCGACGTAAATAAGAAAAGAAAAAGCATGATCCTTTTCTAAGCCTTCCAAAGTCTCAAAAATTAAACATGAGCCTTGGTAATAATAACCATAGGGCATAATTACATCGTGACAAGATAAGAAAAGAGGAAAATAATAAAGAAGTCAGGGAGGTAAATGAGAAAAGAAAATGCATGATCCTCTTCTAAGCCTTCCAAAGACTCAAATATTAAACATGAACCTTGGTAATAATAACCAAATCGCATAATTACATCGTGACAAGATAAGAAAAGAGGAAAATAATAAAGAAGTCAGGGAGGTAAATGAGAAAAGAAAATGCATGATCCTCTTCTAAGCCTTCCAAAGACTCAAATATTAAACATGAACCTTGGTAATAATAACCAAATCGCATAATTACATCGTGACAAGATAAGAAAAGAGGAAAACAATAAAGAAGTCTGCGAGGTAAATAAGGAAAGAAAATGCTTCATACTTTTCTAAGCGTTCCAAAGACTCAAAAATTACACATGAACCTTGGTAATAATAACCAAAGCGCATTATTACATCGTGACAAAAAAGGAAAAAAAGAAGAAAATAATAAAGCATTGTGCGAGGAAATCACGTCGGCCGGTTAGTTACGCAAGTTGTCTGAGCTCGAGAGATTAATATAATACAAAGAATAAAAAGGAATATACGAGGTCGCCTAAGTATGTGTAACAAGAATTGCTGTTTAATCATACTTATATATATACATTTCCATCAGAGCTTCATTTCGTAATGCATAAGAATCAACCATAAAATATAAGATTCGCCTTTAGTTGCTGTCGTTATATTCACTGCCACAAGGACAAGTTCGTATTATCTTGTCATATTTAGTAAGACATATCAATATAATCTAACGTTTTAATCGGAAATACATGAACATTTATTCTGCTGTGTCGGTGGAATGGCGCATGAAGTTCTTTGCTGGCCGCTATTATCCGTATAACTCCTATCCATAAGTCATG
Source organism: Eriocheir sinensis (assembly GCF_024679095.1). NCBI lineage: Eukaryota > Metazoa > Arthropoda > Malacostraca > Decapoda > Varunidae > Eriocheir > Eriocheir sinensis. The sequence continues at coordinate 8,076,675 of NC_066518.1, forward strand.
ATTTAAAAGAGCTCGATAATGACACAGTGCAGTTTCGTTATGGACTGATGCAATGCTTAAGCTGTTTTACCTCGAAGGGTGGAAAAGATTACCGCCTGGCTCGATGGCGATATAAATGCAGTGTCGTCTAATTTTCCTATAAACTGCGCGCTCAACTGACCCATTTTGTTCTTCATGCCGTCATTTAATAACGTCACCTTCGTAAACAAACCGCCTCAGTCATTATTTTCTACTTTACAGGAAATGAGAAAAGAATTGTCATTATCTCATTTGGCTTAAGATTTAGGCAGAAACGAAAAGGTCAATTCTAGAACACTCAAACCCTGAATGACGAAGGCAACTATACAAAAATGGCAGTCGCATGTTAAACAAATTGATGTACAGAAAAACCTGGAAATCGCTGAAAAATGACTTAGGCGATTATTTTATGAGGGTGACGATATTATGTCTATCCACTTTCAATATCTTCTTTACTGTCGGGAATTAAGAAACAAACTAATTCACCGTCAATAAAGTTCGCAGGATCTCTACCTATATATTTTCAGATTAGACAAGTTAAACACTCTATTCAAATCCCGGCTTAATAATAATCAGTGGTTCCGGTTATCCTCATTTTCCCTTCGTAAACGTACACTTCAAATTAAGGTCTCAAAATCTATTAACACCATTTTTATAGCTTATTTCCGACAACATTGTAATTTTCATAAGCTAATCCTTTTTTCCTAAACTGATCCTTGCAATAACAGTAAGCTCGTGATGGGGCATTCAAACACACGGAAAATAACGGAGTGCCTCAGTAAAGAACGAACGGATTTAACTTTTTCCTGCTTTTTATAATACCGTACACAAAAGGAGGTTCCGGCGAGACCTTCGTTTTAATGTTTAACTAAAGCATACAGTTTACATATTCCCGTGCTTAGTGAATGAATGATAATGCTTCTCTCTCTCTCTCTCTCTCTCTCTCTCTCTCTCTCTCTCTCTCTCTCTCTCTCTCTCTCTCTCTCTCTCTCTCTCTCTCTCTCTCTCTCTCTCTCTCTCTCACTCTCACTCTCTCTCTCTCTCTCTCTCTCTCTCTCTCTCTCTCTCTCTCTCTCTCTCTCTCTCTCTCTCTCTCTCTCTCTCTCTCTCTCTCTCTCTCTCTCTCTCAAGCAATACATTTTCCATCTCTACATTACTGGCCTAATAATTATTCATCCTCACCACAGTCACCTCCCACCTCATTTCTCACCACCAGGACTGTCTACAAAGGCATCCACCATTACCACCACAAGAGCACCCACCACCATCACCACAACCACCAGTAACGCCACCACCACACCCCACGACTCCTACATCAATACGGCAAGTTCTCTGTTCTTGTTTATCAATTTTTTTTTTTTTCCTCAGGTTCTTCATTCCTTATTGGTTCTCCCGTTTATTTCCTTCCTTACTTATCACGTTTTGAGTTTTTCCAATTTTTGAGACGGTATATTTTTGTAAGTTCTTATTTACTTTTTACCTTATTCTTTCTCCTCCCGAAATTGACCCCTCTTTCGGCCACCTCTTTGGATTCTTTTTAGGAGCAGCGAGTAGCGGGCTTTTTTATTATTATTATTGTTTCTTTTTTTGTGCCCTTGAGCTGTCTCCTTTGTAGTAAAAAAAAAACTTACGGTGCCTGCAAGCCTTCCATCTATGACCCAGCTTCTCAATCTCTACCTTAATCACCTTCTTATACACTCGTCAATTATCTATCCATACAGCACTTTACCGTTCACATAATTACTAATACCAACAGACTTAAAGCTTATAAACGAACCCTCTTTTATACTTCACTTTAACTTCATATCACCAGCTTTTTCATATATTCCACAATCATCGCCATCATATTAATTTAGTCCTACGCCCACTCATCACCCTAAAGCTAATCATAAACTCGTACTGCTTTCCCTCCCTCTTTCCCCACTTTTCTCCTTTCTCATCCTCACTCACCCCTCCCCCTCACCCGCAACCACCTCGTTCCCTATATTCCTTCCCTTACTCTTCCCTCTCATACTTCTTTCTCTCTTTTCTATTCCTCTTTTTCTACTTTTTCATCCTCACCCTCTTCATCCATTATCACCTCCTTCCCTCTATTCCTTCCCTTACTCTCCCTTCTCATACTTCTTTCTCTCTTTTTTATTTATCTTTTTCTACTTTTTCGTCCTCACCCTCTTCATCCACAATCACCTCCTCTATTCCCTTCTTTTACTCTCCACTGTCATTCTTCTGTCCCTCTTTCCTATTCCTCTTCTTCTTTCCTTTTTTTCTCATCCTCATCTCTTCCCTCTTCCCCTCTATTCCCTCATTATTATCTCTCATACTTTCCCCTTTTTTCTATTCCTCCTCATCTTTCCTCTTCTCATTCTCATCATCCCTCCCCATCATCCGCAGCCACCTCTTCCCCTCTATTCCCCCATTATCATCTCTCATATTTTCCCGTTTTTCATATTCCTCCTCTTCTTTCCTCTTCTTTTTCATCCTCATCATCCCTCCCCATCATCAGCAGCCACGTCTTCCCTCTATTCCCTCATTATCATCTCTCATACTTTCCTTTTTTTCCTATTCTTCCTCTTCTTTCCTTTTCTTTTTCATCATCATCCCTCCCCATCATCAGCAGCCACGTCTTCCCTCTATTCCCTCATTATCGTCTCTCATACTTTCTTTTTTTTCCTATTCTTCCTCATCACCATCATCCTCTCTCTCCCTACTCATCCACAGCCACCACAACTATCTCCTCTACGCCCTCCTTTCCTCTCTCCTCACTCCCTTGCTCCCTCTCTCTCCCTCCCTTCCCTCCCCTGCAGTGCCGTACCCACATAGGGAAGAATAAGGTACTTTAATTTGGGAGCTTCGGTAAAATTAGGCCTGGGTCAAGAACATTAATTAAAACTTTTTATTTTCCGCCGCGATAACTTCCGGTCCCTCTCAAACGCGGCCCCAAAAATACGAGGAAGCGCCTGACTCGAGGAGGGAAAAAGGCGGGGATGGGATGGGTACTGGAGGGGGGGGAGGGGAGGGAGGAAGGGATGGGGAGTGGGTGGGAGGGAGGAAGGGAGAGACGCGCGCACACACACACACACACACACACACACACACACACACACACACACACACACACACACACACACAAATGCTTCCTGGGACTTGATTTGCGTTGACACGTCTACGTATACCTTGATTAATAATGCTCTCTCTCTCTCTCTCTCTCTCTCTCTCTCTCTCTCTCTCTCTCTCTCTCTCTCTCTCTCTCTCTCTCTCTCTCTCTCTCTCTCTCTCTCTCTCTCTCGTGTGTGTGTGTGTGTGTGTGTGTGTGTGTGTGTGTGTGTGTGTGTGTGTGTGTGTGTGTGTGTGTGTGTGTGTGTGTGTGTGTCGGACTCTTTATCGACGTGGCATCAAGGTGACTAATGAACTCGCCAGGTAATCACTCATTTACAATTTATCGTCAAAAAAATATATAAATACAACCTGACACGTTAAAATAAACACACACACACACACACACACACACACACACACACACACACGGAAGGGAGGCGGTGGAAAAGAAGATAACGGTAAGGGAGACTACAGGAAAAGGGACGATAAAGGAAAAAGGAAAATAAAAGGAATAGAAAAGAATGGAAGGAAGGAAGGAACAGGGGAGAAATTCGGAGGGGAGGGAAAAGGGAGGGGAGGACAGAAGAGAAGGAGGGAAGTAAAGATGGAGAGAGAGGGGAAGGGAGATAAAGTTAGGGAAAAAAAGACGATGAAAGAGTATGAAAAAGAGAAGGAATAGGAAGGAGAGAAAAAACAAGAGAATTTCGGAGGAGAAGGAGAAGGGGGAGGGAAGAATAGGGAGGAGGGAAAATAAGTGAAAGGAAAAAGAGGAGAGGGAAGAGAGATAAAGTTGGAGAAAAGGAAACGAAAAAAAGACGATGAAAGAATAATGGAAAGAGAAGGAATAGGAAGGAGAGAAATAACAAGAGATTCAGAGGGGAAGGAGAAGGGAAAAAGTGGAAGGAAAAGGAGGGGTGGGAAGGAAGATAAAGTTAGGGAAAAGGAAAAGAAGAAAAATGATGAAAGAGTGTAGGAAAGAAGAGGAGAAAAAAGGAGGGAAAGAATAGAAGAGAATTTCGGAGTGGAGGAAGGAGGGGAGGAGGAAAGAAGAGGAAGGAGGGAAAAGAAGTGGGAGGAAAAGGTGGGGCGGGAAGAGAGATAAAGTAAGGAAAAGATACGGGAAAGAAAAGGGAGGGAAAGAATAGGAGAGAATTTCGAAAAGTAGGTGGAGAGGAGGAGGAGGGAAAATGAGAGAGGGGGAAGCGGGGAGGGGAGGTGAAAGTAGGGGGAGTCCATGAAATAAAAGTTGATGGGCCTGATAGTCGGCTTTCAACAATTATTTTAAACTATTATAGAGAGAGAACTTCATAGTCGAAATGGCGAGCGGTTATGCTATAAAAACGAGGCTAATGAACGGTGATAAACAAATGGACAGGCCCGCTTCCGAAACAGGTGGTGGCGATGGAAAAATAAATGTTGCTGTTTTTTGTTTTGTTTTTACCTTGTTTGTTTGATTGTTTGTTTTCCTCGATAAAGACAAAAGCAGTAATCAGCGGTGGTGGTACAAACTCTTCACATTAAAAAAAAAAAAAAGAATCAGTGTTGGGTAAGTATTGTTTCCCTCGATAAAAACAACGGTGGTGACGGTACAAACTCTTCACATTAGAAAAGAAAAGAGAAAACAAGAAATAGTGTTGGGAAAGTATTATATCTCTGAATGACTGACTGATCGACCAATTAAGCTAACTTGATGGCTCTGCTTAATGATTCTTACAAAGCACTTCTTGAACGCCCCCCCAAAGAGAAATATTGTAAGTTTGCAATAGTGTAAGTAATGTTAGTAATGTAAATAACGTTGTAAGTAATGTAATAGAAGAAATAATGTTTGTATTTCTGTTAGCTATGTTAGAAATGTAAGTAATGTCGTAAGAATTGAAGTAGTAGAAGTAATGTAAGTTTGTGATTCTGTTAGTAATATAAAAATGTAAGTAATGTTAGTAATGTAGTAAATATTGAAAGCGAAGTAAGTTTGTAATTCTGTAAGTTTGGCTGACTCACTGATGGACTTACTAACTTACTGACTTGGCGTAAAAACTGATTCTGTAAGTAATATAAAAATGTAAGTAATGTTAGTAATGTAGTAACTAATGAAAGCGAAGTAAGTTTGTAATTATGTAAGTATGGCTGACTGATTGATGGACTTACTAACTTACTGACTGGGCGTAAAAACTGATTCTGTAAGTAATATAAAAACGTAAGTAATGTTAGTAATGTAGTAACTAAAGAAAGCGAAGTAAGTTTGTAATTCTGTAAGTTTGGCTGACTGATTGATGGACTTACTAACTTACTGACTTGGCGTAAAAACTGATTCTGTAAGTAATATAAAAACGTAAGTAATGTTAGTAATGTAGTAACTAAAGAAAGCGAAGTAAGTTTGTAATTCTGTAAGTTTGGCTGACTCACTGATGGACTTACTAACTTACTGACTGGGTGTAAAAACTGACTACGAAATAACTCTTGCTTCCTTCACTGACTGACTGACTGACTGGGGGCTCAAGAGATTGCAGAAGGAGGAGAAGCATGTGTATCCTGATTCCCCTAAAGACGCTAAATATGTGAGTGAGCGAGTTAGCAGCGCCAGAACGTGTTAGAAGCCGCCGAAGAATTGTTGTGTGTCGGGCAGGAAATGTTAAAATTTGCCACGTCCCGGAAAATGCAAATTCTTATAATGACAAAATTTGAAATGCTTTAGGAAATGACGTATTCCGAGCACGAAACAGAAGAGAGAGAGAGAGAGAGAGAGATAGAGAGAGAGAGAGAGAGAGAGAGAGAGAGAGAGAGAGAGAGAGAGAGAGAGAGAGAGAGAGAGAGAGAGAGAGAGAGAGAGAGATAAATATACACACACAACAAAAGAGAGAGAGAGAGAGAGAGAGAGAGAGAGAGAGAGAGAGAGAGAGAGAGAGAGAGAGAGAGAGAGAGAGAGAGAGAGAGAGAGAGAGAGAGAGAGAGAGAGAGAGAGAGAGAGAGAGAGAGAGAGAGAGAGAGAGAGAGAGAGAGAGAGACAGACACACAGACAGACACACACACAGACACACACACAGACACACAGACACACAGACAGAGAGAGAGCGTCTACCTGAGAAACAACAACCACCACCACTACCTCAACACACACTAATTATCATACCTTTACGCACTAATTAATCACAGGAACGTAATTTCACAGGTGCCTAATATCTCACGCATCCACCTGAGTGAGTCCTTCCTTGAAACAGTAAATTTTCTCGTCCTGTGTTTGTGTGTGTTACTGCATGTTGCCTCATTATTAAAAACTCTATTATGGAAAGAAGAAAGGGAGAGAAAACAGTGCAGTGTAGGAAAGGGAGGGAGAACAGAAACGGGGATGGCGAGAAATGAGGGAGATAAAAGTGTAAATGGAAGAAAGATGACGATTATGAAAAATAAATTGTAGGTTGTAAGTTCGTTATAATAAGAGACCTACGGAGGTATAATGTTTCCCCTTTTTCTACCGTTCTTCTTATAGCTATGTCCCACCTTATGTCACTTTCCTCACCCCAAAAACCAAGACCACGATCAAGCACAACCCAATCCAACCCAACGCAAGCAAAAGGACGGAAAGAGAACACAAGCAAGCAAGACATGTAGACCCTCAGACACACCCCAAACCAAACCACCGAACAACCAAACCAGCCAGCATAACAACAGCCAGCCTTCCCTCCCTCCCTATTCCCTTTAACTCTCCCCATTAATGCCGGCTCATAATGGGGAAAGGGGGGAGGAGGGAGACTTCGGAGGAAGCAAGATTACTGGCTGATTATAATGCCACAATTTATGGTTATCTGCAGGTAAGACTCGAACGGTTTGCAGGCAGGTGCGGCGGCGGCGGCGGCGGGGGTAGTGGTGGTGGTGGCGCCGAGGGTGAAATGGTTTACCGAAAAAATAATGTGTTGGTGGCCAGGAGATGGATGGCTGGGTGGCTGGGGGTGTGAGGGAGATGAGGGGGAGGGGTGAGGTGAGGTGGGTAAGCTGGGAGTGAGTAAATGAATGGAAGAAGGAAGGAAGAGGAGGGAGGAGAAGGGGAGAGGGGGAATAGAGAGAGGGATGAAGCACTGGATGACAAAAAAACAGCAAAAGAACGCTGAAATATGATAGACAAATAAATAACATGCAAAAAGAGAGAGGAAAGGTAAAAAACGAAAAGATAATTGAGTACTTTGCAAAAAAAAATAGGAAAGGAAAGGAAGTAATTGCAACAAGACGCTAAAGTATGGTACACAAATAGACATATAAAGAAAAAGATGAGGGGAGAGTAGAGGAAAAATAAATATAGAAGCCATTGTATGAATACCTTAGGAGCAGCGAGTAGCGGCCTTTTTTTATTGTTGTTTCCTTTTTGTGTGCCCTTGTGCTGTCTCCTTTGCTGTATAAAATAAAATAAAATAAAAACTTGCAAAAAAAAATGAGAAAAGGATGAGAAAAAAATACAAGACCGTGAAATGAGATAAACAGATATAGATGAAGGAGATCAGGGAGAATTTCAGGAACACAAAGGTTGGAAGCAAAGGGCAAAGAGAAGAGAAATAGGGGGCAGCTTCCCTCCCCCAGCGCCCGGCTTAACAGCGTAACGGCAGTAGTTAGCAAAATATCGCCCTCAGTCAATAGGCAACACGCTCATTAAGGCCGGCAAGCAATTATTGAACACTGATTACGGTCAAAGGTTATCTCGGTTCCTCCTCCTCCTCCTCCTCCTCCTCCTCCTCCTCCTCCTCCTCTTGTTTCCTTTATTCTCTCTTCAGCTTTTCAACAGTTTATATCTTCCATTTATTTTTCTTCTTTCTCTTTTCTTCTTTTACCAGTATTTCTTCCTTTTCTTTTTTGCTTCTTTTTCCTCTTCTCTACTTTTTCCCCTCCATCCACCTCCTCCTAGCCTTCCTCTTCCTTCTCTTCTTCCTCTTCTTCCTCCTCTTCTTCCTCTTTCCCCTCTTCTTTCTCCTCTTACATTTTCTTCTTTTCTCCTACCTACTCCAGTACGAGAGAGAGAGAGAGAGAGAGAGAGAGAGAGAGAGAGAGAGAATAAAGATATCACTGAAGCCGTTGAGCAATTTTTCTTTCTTACCCTTTCCACTTTCAAGTTTCTTTTCAACAACCTTTCCGACGCTGAAACAGATATAGGAATTCTCTCTCTCTCTCTCTCTCTCTCTCTCTCTCTCTCTCTGACACACACCAACCCATCTATGTATGTATATATGTATGTATGTATGTATGAATATGCGTATTTGTATCGGTGTATGTGCGTTTATATTAAACTATTGACCACCTTATGCACTTTTTCTTTTATCTATCTATATATCTATCTATCTACCCATCTACCTATCTAGTCCAACTTAGCTTCCTCTTCCTCTTCCTCCTCCTTCTCTTCCTCCTACCTACCTTCCTATCCACCTAATTATCTATCCATCCATCCATTCACATCTCTATCCGCCTCTCAATCTTTCCCCCCTTCGACCTCCTTCACCAAAGAGCCGAAAAGAAACCTCACCAACAAAATCCTAGAAAAGAAATCGCGAATATCAAGTCCAAAACAACCTCAAGATTTAATTAACTGAAGCTGAACAAAACAATAGGTATGTGTGTGTGTGTGTGTGTGTGTGTGTGTGTGTGTGTGTGTGTGTGTGTGTTAGAGAGAAGAAAAACAAGAAAAAAGCATGTAAAAAAGAATAAAAAGAAAGAAACAAATAAGGAAAAAGAAGCAAAGAAACGAAGAAATAAACAAAAACAAAGAGAATGAGTGTGAGAGGAGGGGTCAGAAAACCTGGAGTTACGGCGTGGTAGGATTAGTAACATTGATAACAAATGGGATGGAACACGCAGCACTTAGCAACGGAAAAGGATCGTCATGTGAACGCTTGACAGTCATAGGAGCTTCAGACGAAATAATGTAGGTAGTTACAAAAGTAAATAGATGAAGACATAGATAGATATTTATTTTTATGGATTATAGAGAAAATAAAGAATGAGGAAATGAACTAAACAAAAAGAACAAAAAAGAATACAAAAGAGAGAGAGAGAGAGAGAGAGAGAGAGAGAGAGAGAGAGAGAGAGAATAGTTCAATCTAATCAAAACCAACTGAACCACTTTGAAGTTATATCTTTCTTATACACCAAATACATAAAACAACCCAATCTATCTAGTTACCCCCATCCCCCCCCCCACACACACACACACGCAATCAAACAAACAAACAAACAAACACTTTTCATTGACAATCTTTCCCATTAAGTCGTTACAGCCGCTTTCCCTTTCTTTGCAGCTTTCCCTTTCACTCTAAAACGTAACTGCACCCATTCACTTTTCCTCTACGGAGATGGTGTTGGCGCGTCAAGTTTCGCCCGTCCCTTCCGCGCCGCTGGTGACGAGATGAGGGGAAGGGAAGGAGTGAGGGGAAAGGGTGAGGGGAAGGGAAGGGGAAGGGATCAAGTTGGCCGCCCTTCCTTCCTCGCTTCTTGCCAACACTTCCACACAACTCTTCGTCTCGCCTCGCCTCGCCTCGCCGCGCCGGGCCACCCAAACTTCTTCGCCCACCGCTGCATACGTTCGTCGAGGGGAATCTCATTATAATCGCACGAGTAATATATTAACGGTTTGTGTATTTTATTGCCAGGTTGCATCTAAATTCTTATTAAGTATTATTCATCACTGCGATTATTAACGTGGCAAATGCTCTCCCTTTATGAAAAACGCGCACGACTGCAACATTCTTCTTGCTAGGTCTTGGTGGCGAACTCATGTGGAATTGAGAGTTGCAAGTTGATCGGTTGCCACTATTCCCTCACATTAACAACTACAACACAAGATCGACGTTTCTGTACAGCTGGGTGGTGCAGAAACAGGTGAAAAATAAGTAGGAAAAGGTCGCGAAAAGAGAATGGTCGGAAGGGAAGAGAGAAACGAGAAGAGGGAAGGAGAAAGGCGATCTTACAGTGAGGTAGGTTACGTAAGGAAAAAGGTGATGAGGCAAGGAAGATAAAAGCGGAAAGGTGATCAAGCATTAAGAGAAGTTTGGATAAGAGAAAGGTGACGAGGCAGGAATAGACGGAAAGGAAGGGGAAGGATAGATTAAAAAGGAAAGAAGCGAAGAAGGGTATAAGAGGGAAGAAGGAGAACGGAAAACGGGAAAGGGGGTGAACACAGGAACAGACTGGGAGAACACGCCGGCATAAAATCGAATGGGTTGTAACAGGCGTGGCGTGAAGGGAAGAGGCGAGGAGAGAACAGGTGTGGTGGAAGGGAGGGGCGTTGAGGACCCTTGAAAATTAACACACACATAAAAAAGACACCTGTTAGAAAAGAAGACACGACTCTCCCCCTTCCTCCCATTCCCTCCCCTACCCACCTCTCCTCTCCTCACCTCTCCTCTCTTCTCTCCTCTCCTCTCTTTCCCTCTCCCCTCAACCAGCAATCCTCTTTACATCGTTACTCTGCAATAACCGTGGGGAGGAGGAGGAAGAGGAGGAGGAGGAGGAAGAAGCAGAGGAAAAAAAGAAGGAGGAGGAAGAGGATTAGGAAAGAGTAGGAAGAGATCGGGAAGGGAAAAGAATGAGAGTAAGAAGGGATGAAGGAGGACTTGGGCATATGGATGAGAAGAAGAAGGAAAAGAGGAGAGGAGGTGGAAGGGAAGGAAAAACAGTAGAAGGAAGAGGACGAGGAAGAAGGAAATGAACAAGAGGAAGTAAGAGGGAAAGGCGGAAATGGGCAATATAGATGAGTAGAAAAAGAAGGAAAAGAGGGATGAGGAAAAACACGAGGAGAGGAGGAGGTGGAGGAGAGGAAGAAAAAAAGGAAGAAAATGCTCAAGATATGTCGGATTACTTTTATATAAGTCAACCTGTCTACCTAATAACCTTCGTGTCTGTCTGTATGTCTATCTCTGTCTGCCTTCTCTCTCTCTCTCTCTCTCTCTCTCTCTCTCTCTCTCTCTCTCTCTCTCTCTCTCCATATAGTCTCATTGTCTCTTTAGCTAGGCCGTTCTGAATCATTTAAGCGTAAAAAGATGCCATTTACGATGAGGCACTGCATAAGAGACTCCATTGTCCATTAAAATCCCATTCTCTCTCTCTCTCTCTCTCTCTCTCTCTCTCTCTCTCTCTCTCTCTCTCTCTCTCTCTCTCTCTCTCTCTCTCTCTCTCTCTCTCTCGAACGAACGAACGAACGAACGAACGAACAAACGAACGAACGAGGCAATAAGGGCGCTAATTACCTCGACAACATTAGGATTCTCGCATCTAACGCACAGCCTCTCATTTTATCTCGCGCGTGACGGCCACCGGATGCTGAGAGAGAGAGAGAGAGAGAGAGAGAGAGAGAGAGAGAGAGAGAGAGAAGAGAAGAGAAGAGAGAAAAGAGAGAAGAAAGAAAGAGAAGAGAGAGAGAGAGAGAGAGCGCTTGGGTATTGCTGTTGTTGTTGTTGCTGACGCTGTTGATGTTGATGATGATAGTAGTCTCGGCATTTTTTTTCCTTTTTTTTCCCCCGCTTCCAAAATCCGTCTCTATCATTGATTTGTTTCCATGTCGCGAGTGTCCCGTGAATGGTAATGATAATGACAGCCGTGATGAGCTCCAGCCCGGACGCTCGCCCGTTATATTTTTGAGCGAGGGCTTGCAAAAAAAATAAATAAAAAGGACATCGTTTGCTTTTACATATACAGAGACAGACACAGACATAAAGACAGACACACAGACAGATAGATAGTTTTATAGATAGAAAGGTAGAGAGACAGGTAGACAGATATAGATAGATAGATATGGATAGAATGAGTGCTTGACTGAAAGAGGTATAGGTAAACAGATAGATATAGATAGATAGATAGATAGATAGATAAACAGATGGATGGATAGATATGAATAGATAGATAGATAGATAGATAGATAAAAAGACAGATAGATAGTGAGTGCTTGACTGAGATAGATAAGCAGATAGATATGAGACTTTAAATAGATAAATACAAACAAATTACTTGACAAACACTTTCCATTTAATGTTGCCTGGGCTTTCAACGTTATTAGCTAAAATATGAAAAGGAATAATATCATAAATATAGAAAACACAAACGCTAAACTGGATAAAGCGTCACACACCTGTGAAAACATTACCGGCTTTCACTAACACGGCCGGTAAATATGCTCGTCACGTGACATTTATATACTTAGGACTGAATGGGCAAAGATTGGAAAAGAGGTCAACATAATAGGCTCGCAACATCGACATGATTTAAAAGAACAAGAATGAAATAAGGATCAACAAAGAAAAAAAATGCCCCTCTCTTCAATGTAACTAATCTGGTAGAAAATGTATCAGCGAAAAATCACACCAATGTAACTCATCTATTTTTTTATTTTTTTTACAACAAAGGAGACAGCTCAAGGGCACACAAAAAGGAAACAATAATAAAAAAAAAGCCCGCTACTCGCTGCTCCTAAAAAGAATCCAAAGAGGTGGCCGAAAGAGGGGTCAATTTCAGGAGGAGAAAATCTACTTAAATCTAATTGTAACTGATCTCATTTTTATCTTAATGTAGCTGACCTGAATCGAATCTGTATGTAATTTATCGTAATCGAAGTTTAAAGTAACCAGTCTTATTGTAACTAATCTGAATATTATCTTAAAGTAATATCATCTCAATATAATAGAAATTTAACTAATTCAATAAGATATCGAATCGAATCTTAGTACACTGATCTTTCAGCCAGTCCTCTAACTCTTTTTAGGAGCAGTGAGTAGCGGGCTTTTTTTCACATTTGTTTCCTTTTTTATGCCCTTGAACTGACTCCTCTGCTGTAAATATATATATAAATAAATAAATAAGGAGAAAAACTACTAGCGAGAAATCAAATCTTAGCATGGGGACAAACAACCAAACATAATTTTTATACACAACAACTAAGAGTCCTTTGAAATACTTTGAATAAAAAAAATACAGAAAACTCATGGACAACACAAATAAGAGCAAAACCCCAATGAGAAAAACAAAAAAACAAAACGAAAGGCAACACACACACACACACACACACACACACACACACACACACACACACACACACACACACACACACACACACACACACACACACACACACACACACACACACACACACACACAAACATAATACCCCCAACAATGACCGAATCAGAGAACAAAACACAACAAAACCGCAACACGAACTGAAATAAGAGAAAAAAGAAAACCGAACCAAAACAAAATCAAACAAAAAATAAAAAATCCAAGTGTGGTAATATTTTCACCACTAATGACAAATTATATATATGAAAAAAAAAGAAAAATCAGGCTCGGCGGGCGGCACGAGCGTTGTGGAAGTAACTCATTAACATAAATAATTCAGGATCGTATTAGCAAGGATTTTATTGGGAAGGTTCTTTTTTTTTCATCCGTTAACATTTTAATTACCTCGATAGAAAGAGTTGTTGCCACGTCAGCTGAGATTTACCTACCCACGTGAGAGAGAGACACATTACACAAGACAAAAACAAACAAAGACAAACGTAAAGAAAATAAACACAAACACAACTAATAACGACAATCAAAAACAAATACGTAAAAAAAACAGAAGATATACACAAAAAACACGCCCCCCCCCCACCCACACACACACAAACACCCCTTACATATTCCCCTCCACACACACACAAACACACACTCCCTCCCTAGCCCCTCCCTCCCACACACAACCCAGGCCATATTCAACCCGGTATGTGGCGATGGCCTGCCCTGCTCTGCCCTTCCCTTCCCTGTGGCGAGGCAAGGAAGATAAAAGGGAGGACGAAAGAGGCGGGGAGAGGTCTCTATCACGGCGGTGGGCTGCGGCGGGCCTGAGCAACACACCGAGTCTTGTCTGACCCGCCGACCCCACGCGGAATACAAAGTGAGGCCGACCCAGGAGCCCTCAGAAACGGGACCGAGGAAGGAAAAAAAGAAGAAATGGATGAAGGAAGAGGATGAAGAAGAGCAGATGGATAGAAGAGGAGGAGGAGGAAAGGGGAAAAAGACAAGGATAAAGATCTGGAGAAGGAGGAGAGAGAAGAGACGAGAAGAGATAGAAGGAGGAGGAGGGGGAAGATGAGGAAAAAGATGAGAAACAGGACGAAGAGAGAAGAAATAAGAAACGATGGAAGGAGGAGGATGAAAACGAGGATAAAGGTGAGGAAAGAGAAGAGAAGAAGGACAATAAGAGAGATGGGAGAAAGAGGAGGAGGAAAACGAGGATAAGGATGAGGAAAAGGAGGAGAAAAAGCACGAAAAGAGAGAACAGAAGAAATACAAGAAAGAGAAGGAGGAAGATGACGAGGATAAAGATGAAGAAAAGGAGGAAAAACAGGACGATAAGAGAGAAAAAAAAGAAGTAGAAGAAGGAGCAGGAGGTTGAAGAGAAGGAAACTGAAAGAAGGAGGAAGAGGAAGAGGTGGTTAGAAGGGAGAAAAAGAGGACGACTACGAGGAGGAAGAGGAGAAAGACGAGGTGCTGCTGGAGGGGGAAGAGGAGGAAGAGGAGGAAGACGAGGAAGAAGAGGAAGACGAGGAAGAGAAGAGGCATGGAGGAGGGTCTTGTGGTGTTGGCGGTGGTTGCAGATGAGGAGGAGGAGGAGGAGGAGGAGGAGGAGGAGGAGGAGGAGGAGAAGGAGGAGGAGGAGGTAGATCAAAAGGAATAGTAAGAGGAAGAGGAGAAAAAAGAAGATGACAGAGAAAGAAAAGGAATTAAAATCAAAGAACAAGAATAAGAAGAAAAAAGATAAAATAGAATGAAAAAGATGAACGAGAGCGAGAGCGAGAGAGGAGAGTGGAATGCATAAAAAACGGAGACGGCGGCGGGGAGAAAAAAAAAATGAATAGGAGGCTGTGAAGGAGTTGGGTGTAAAACGAAGAGATAAAAGGCTGAGGAGGAGGAGGAGGAGGAGGAGGGGGAGGAGGAGGAGGAAGAGGAGGAGGAGGAGAATAAGGCGTGCGTAACAGAAAAAGTACAAAAAGAAAGATACTCGAAAATAAAAGATATATAAAAACTCATGAAGAAAAACATAAAAAAAATGAAAAAAGAAGAAAAAATACAAAGACGGACAGAGAAGAGGAGGAGACGATGACACAAAGTAAACAATTAAAAATGTAAATAAATGGAAGAAAAGAGAAACAAATGGGTGGAGACAGAGAAAGAGAAGGAGAGGGTAAGAATAAGAGAAGGAGGAGTAGGAAGAGGAAGAGGAGGAGGCCATGAGAGCGATTGAGTGAAGAGGAGTGAAGAGAATTGAAGTGAGGGAAGGAGGAGGAGGAGGAGGAGGAGGAGAAGACAGAAAACAAGACCAGTGAGAGGAAAAAAAAAAGAATATTAAAAACGAAAAACAAAAGAGGAAAATCAATATATAAAAAAAGTGAAAGAAGAGGAACAGAAGAAAATGGAAGAGCAAAAAACTCAAAAAATTAATAAGAATAAGAAAATAAACACTGAAAAATAAAACAAAGATCAAAATATAGAAAAAAAAGGAGGAGGAAATGGTAGCAACTTCAAAACATACACAACAAAAATTACACTGAGAGAAAAAACGGTAGATATACAAAATGAAATCAAATTAAAAAGGAAAAAAAAGGAAAAACTGCCCTCTCTCCCCTCTTTTCCCTCCCTCCCTCCCTCCCTCCTTACCTACCAAACAACACACAAACAAACAAACCAAACAGTCTACCTAGTATCTACCTACCTACATGCTTACCTTACCAAACAACAAACAAACAAACAAGCCAATCAACTAACAATCTACCTACCTGCCTGTCTACCTACCTACCTGCTTACATTACCAAACAACAAACAAACTAACAAGCCAATCAACTAACCACATACCTACTTACCTGTCTACCTATCTACCTGTCTACCTGTTTATCTTACCTGCCTCCTGCCTACCTGCTCGCCTATACACGTTTACGGATTAACGAGCTTTTTAAGAGGGCAATAATACTATCAGCATAACATTAAAGAGGTATTTTCACAGCCCGTTATCCTCCCTTCCTCCCCTTTCCTCTCCCTCTTCCTCTTCCTCTCCCTCTTCCTCTTGCGCGGCCTCCCCTTGTTTACTCTACCACTTGCCTATATGAAGTGATTTTCTATTTTATCTTTTTTTTTGTTTGTTTTTTTACCTCCTCTCCTTTCCTTCTCTTTTAAACTCTAATCTACTGTATCCTTCTTATTTCCTATCCTTTTTTCTTTTAACCTATCATTTACTTTTTTTCTTAATCATACCCTTTCTTTTCTCTTTCAAACTATCATCTACTTTTTTTTCCTCCTCATCTCCTTTCCTTTTTTTCTTTAAACTTTATTATCCATTTTTTTGCTTCCTATTCTCTCTTTTCTTCCTAACTATTTTACCCTACAATCCTTTATAATTATTTTTTTCTACGTCTCTCCCTCCTCTAATTCTACGTGTTTTTTCATCTACTTTCGTTCATTCTTCTTCATATCTCTTCCTGTATTTCCTCTTTCGTTACATAGTTATTTTCTACCATCCATTTCTCTTCCATTTTCATCTTTCTTCCTTCCTCCTCTTTCCTTTCATACTGTTATCAACTATTATTCATTCATCTTCCTTTTTCTTTATTTTCTCTTTCTCTTACATCTATTCACCCTCTTCCCCTTCGCTTACCCTCTTCACCCTCCCTCATCTTTCCCCTCACTCGACCCTCCTCCTCCTCCTCATCCTCCTCCTCCTCGCCCTCTGTCCAAAGTCTTTATCGATAAACGAGACGTAAAAATAAGACCCACAGCCCTTTTTTTCCTCCTCTACTTTTTTTTCTCCTCTCCCTCTCACCTCCTCTCTCTCTCTCTCTCTCTCTCTCTCTCTCTCTCTCTCTCTCTCTCTCTCTCTCTCTCTCTCTCTCTCTCTCTCTCTCTCTCTCTCTCTCTCTCTCTCTCTCTCTCTCTCTCCCCTCTTCTCCAAGCTCGAGTACCTCCCCTCCTCTTTTTCACCCCTTCCGACGTTAGCTTCCTCCCCTTCTTATCTTCCTCTCCTCGACGTCCCTAACACCTCTCCTTCCTTATCTCTCTCCCTCCACTCTCCTCTCCCAACCCTTTACTTCCCACAAACTTTCCTTTTCTTTTTCTCTCTCTCCCTCACCGATTTTTTCTCTCCCAACCCTTTGCTGTCCTCAAATCTTCCCTTTTTTTCTTTTTTTTTTCTCCTCTCTCCTTTTTCATCAACTTCTCTTACACTTTATTTTCTGGGCACTTTCCATTTTCTTCTTTTCTCTCCTTTTCGTTTTTTTTCTCAACTCATCCATCTCTTTACCTTCTTCCAGCCTTGCCTTTTCTTCTCCTTTATCGATATTCTTACTCCACTCCTCCTTTTCTTTAATCTTTTTTCCTCCTCTCATTCATCCCTTAACTTTATTTTTTCCATTTCTTATTTTCTTTCTTTCATTTTTTTCGTTTTTTTTCTCCACTCATCCGAACCTTTAACTCAGGGGTTCCCAACCTGGGGCACATGTACACCCAGTGGTACATCTGCACTTTTCAGGGGGTACACTATGCACTATGTCGTTTTTTTTTTTTTTTTTTTCTTATTTTAGTAAGCAAAACTGTTATTCAAATTATATCATCAGTCTACACATACAGATTTCATTATAAAATATTATCAAAATATTACAATTTCATCGGTTTTTTTTTTTTTTATCCTAAATTTTTAGGGGTACACGGGAACCTATAAAAATGCCCAAGGGGTACAGAGGAACAAAAAGGTTGGGAACCTCCCCTTTTCCCCTTCTTCTCTATCTCCTTTCCTCCCTCCCTCTTTCCCTCCATTCCTTCCAACCTTTACCTCACTCAAACCTTCAATTCTCTTCTTCTATTCCTCCTTATCACTCTCCCTCCTTCCCTTCCTTCCTTCCTTCCTTTATCCATATCCCATTTCCTTCCCTCCCTCTCTCCCTCCATTCCTTCCACCCTTTACCTCACTCAAACCTTCCCTTCTCTTCTTCCATTCCTCCTTATCACTCTCCCTCCTTCCCTTCCTTCTTTCCTTCCTTTATCCATATCCCCTTTCCTTCCTTCCTTCCTTCCTTCCCTCCCTCCCTCCCCGGCCCTCCATCGGACAATACACACACTTAATGATATGCCACTTGATCAGAATTTCCACGCCCCCGACAAGGCCCACAATCCCGGTGATTTATACGGCAAGGGCGACCATCGTGCACAGGGTCGGTGGTGGTGGTGGTGGTGGTGGTGAAGGGGAGGGTCGGGGGGGTGAAGGGGAGGGGGTGGGGGTGGTGATTCGCTCGGAAGAAATTCAGCGTTTATTGAATCAGCAGGGTCGTTGTGGTGGTGGTGGTGGTGGTGGTAGTGGTGGTGGTGGTGACGGGACGCAGACACGCTGAAGAATTGTGATTGTGGGGTAAGACTCTCTCTCTCTCTCTCTCTCTCTCTCTCTCTCTCTCTCTCTCTCTCTCTCTCTCTCTCTCTCTCTCTCTCTCTCTCTCTCTCTCTCTCTCTCTCTCTCTCTCTCTCTCTCTCTCTCTCTCTCTCTCTCTCTCTCTCTCTCTCTCTCTCTCTCTCTCTCTCTCTCTCTCTCTCTCTCTCTCTCTCTCTCTCTCTCTCTCTCTCTCTCTCTCTCTCTCTCTCTCTCTCTCTCTCTTCTACAGCCTCCTTAAAGCCTTTTTTCCTCCTTATCTGCATTTCTCTTCTCCTCTACATCTCCTCTACTTCACTATCTCCCTCAGAAAGTCCCAATTATCATTTTTTTTTTATTCTATTCATCCCAATCTCCATTTCTATTTCCCCAAGTCTTACCCGAATCTCCTCGACGGCTTCCTATAACCTCGTCCTTTCACTAAGCCCTAATGTCACCTCCCAATCCCTTTCGTCACCTTCCTATTGCCTTCATCACCTCCCCATCCTTTCCATCACCTCCCCATCGCCTCCCCATCGCCTCAAACACCTCCCCATCCCTTCCATCACCTCCCCACTCCTTCCGTCACCTCTCCATCATCCCCCCCCCAACACTTTCATCACCTTCCCAATTTCCCAAACGTCACAACCACCACCTCCACCTACAACGACTTCTCTTCCTCCTTTCTCTTCCACCATCAACATCACCTTCTCCTCCTCCATCTCCTCCTCCTTCTCACTCTTTTCCCTCCAAATATTCTCATTCTTTTCCTCCTTCTCCCTCCTACTACTCTTTCCTTTCTTCCTCCCTCTCACTCTTCCCTTCCAATTTTCTCTCCCGCCTCCTCCTCCTTCTCCTCCACCTGTCTCTCGCTCACACAACTTCACCTTCCAACGTTTTTTCCTGTCGTTTCTCTCTCTCTCTCTCTCTCTCTCTCTCTCTCTCTCTCTCTCTCTCTCTCTCTCTCTCTCTCTCTCTCTCTCTCTCTCTCTCTCTCTCTCTCTCTCTCTCTCTCTCTCCACTTCCTCCTCCTCCTCTTTCTTCTCCATCTCCTCCATCCACCTCCTCCTCTTTTTCCTCTAGGTCATGCTGTTGTTCTATGCGTTCTCCTCCTCCATCTATTCTTCTTTCTCCTCCTCCTCCTCCTCCTCCTCCTCGTCCTTCCCTCACATTCCTTCGCCTTCACTTTATCGTTAAAACCTCGTTCGCTTGTTCGTTCCTCGACTTTCATTTCCTGCCCTTCACGTCCACACACACAGAGAGAGAACGTGTTTTTTTTTTCGTTTGTTTTTTGGGGGCAGCACTCCTCTTCTCTCTCTCTCTCCTCTCTCTCTCTCTCTCTCTCTCTCTCTCTCTCTCTCTCTCTCTCTCTCTCTCTCTCTCTCTCTCTCTCTCTCTCTCTCTCTCTCTCTCTCTCTCTCTCTCTCTCTCTCTCTCTCCCTTTTATCAATGCTTTTTCCCTCCCTTTCCATTTCCGTGTCTACCTTTCTTTAACTACTTCCGCCTTTCTCTCTCTCTCTCTCTCTCTCTCTCTCTCTCTCTCTCTCTCTCTCTCTCTCTCTCTCTCTCTCTATCTCTCTCTCTCTCTCTCTCTCTCTCTCTCTATCTCTCTCTTTTCCCTACACCATTTCGATCTCCCTTCCCTTGATCTCCCTCCTCCTCCTCCTCCTCCTCCTCCTCCTCCTCCTCCTCCTCCCCCTCGTCCATCGTTTCGCAGTTAACAAAGGCATCGACAACGACCTGCAGGACCCCGTTTGACAAGGTAGGGGAAGGTCGTGTGTGTGTGTGTGTGTGTGTGTGTGTGTGTGTGTGTGTGACGGGACCCAAGATCCGGTGAAGTGCAAATGAACCCGATATGCTTCCGGGTTCGAGCACACACACACACACACACACACACACACACACACACACACACACACACACACACAGGAAAATACATACACGCCAAAAATAGCAAAACAGCAACAATAAAAATAATAATGATAATAAAAATAAAAATAATAATAATAATCCCAAAATATATCAAACTTTACCCACATATTTCGTTATTTTAAGCTGCTTTTCTTCCTTCTCTTATTACCCACTTTCCTTCCCCTCTCTCTCTTCTTTCAACATCCTTCTTCCTTCTTTATCATTTTCTTTTATTCTTCCTCCTCCTTCTCCTCCTCCTCCACACAATCTGAGAAGCACTGGATAAAATTTCAGATCCGTCAAAGATCAACTCATCAATTTGCATCGAAATGGCCTGTTCCTGCGACTGATTTGGGAATGTGGGATAAAATATGCCGACCCCCAAAAAAATCTCCTTCTCCTTATCCTCTTCCTCCCCCATTTTCTTTTTCTCCTCCTTCTCCTCCTGGTCCCCCTCTTCATCCTCCTCCCCTTGCTCCTCCTTCTTATCCTCTTCCTCCCCCATTTTCTTTTTCTCCTCCTTCTCCTCCTGGTCCCCCTCTTCATCCTCCTCCCTTTGCTCCTCCTTCTTATCCTCTTCCTCCTCCTTTTTCTTTTTCTCCTCCTTCTCCTCCTGGTCCCCCTCTTCATCATCCTCCTCTTTCATTTTCTCCAATTATTTTTTTCTATATTTCTACTTCTCTTCTTTATCTTCATTTTTCTCTTTCTTTTTCTATCTTCTTCTCCTCCTCTTAATTTCCTTCCTTATCATTCTCATTCTTTGCCTCTTAATTTTCCTTCGCCATTCTCTTCCTTCACTTCCCTCTTTTTTTATTTACGTTTATTTTGCTTTTCATTTTCCTCCTTTTCCTCTTTTTCCTCCGCACTATCCTCTTCATCATGTTCCTGCCCTTCCTCCTCCTCCTCCTCATCCTCCTCTTCATCCTGCTCCTTTCCCTCTCACCCTCCTCCTCTTCAATCATATATCTCCCTCCCACCCCGAGCTTTCTTCTTCCTCCTCCTAGATTTTATCCCTCCTCCTCCTCCTCCTCCTCCTCCTCCTTTCCCTCATTCCCTTGTCATCTAAATCTCTTTTTCGCTGTCCGTCTATCAGCCTGTCTGTCTGTCTTTTTTTTGTTTGCCTTTCTCGTTTGTGTGTCTGATTGCCGTATTTTGGAGTGTAGTTGGGTCTCTCTCTCTCTCTCTCTCTCTCTCTCTCTCTCTCTCTCTCTCTCTCTCTCTCTCTCTCTCTCTCTCTCTCTCTCTCTCTCTCTCTCTCTCTCTCTCTCTCTCTCTCTCTCTCTCTCTAACTTCTTTGACGAGCCGTGATTTGTTTGTTAACTTATCGCTTCCTCCTCCGCTTCTGTTTCCTTGTAAAGATCTAGTTTTTCTTTGTCGTTTTCTATTTGCGCTCTCTCTCTCTCTCTCTCTCTCTCTCTCTCTCTCTCTCTCTCTCTCTCTCTCTCTCTCTCTCTCTCTCTCTCTCTCTCTCTCTCTCTCTCTTTCCGGTTTTCTTTCTTCGTCCTACCTCGCCTGACTGAACACACACACACACACACACACACACACACACACACACACACACACACACACACACACACACACACACACACACACACAATACCTATATTTCTGCCAAAACAATTCTTGCTCAATTTCACACAAAAACTATAATCCGTGGAATTTATGAACCAGCCACCCACCCACCCAGCCAGTCACCCAGTCAGCCAGCCAGCCAGTCACCCAACCAGCCACTCAGCCAGCCAGCCAGCCAGCCATGCCGTCCTTCTTCCTTCCCTTTCCTCCACTCCTCTTTTTTTCTTTTTTCTCTCATTTTCTCTCTGTCCTCCTTTTCTTTTTTGCCTCCTTGTCGTAAATAATTTTCCTTCCAATTTTTCATCTTTTTCCCCCCCTCTTCCCTTCATCTGGTATTTACTCTCTTTTGCTTTCCTATTTTTCTTTATCTTCTTCTACTCCCCCTCTCCCTCTCTCTCTCTCTCTCTCTCTCTCTCTCTCTCTCTCTCTCTCTCTCTCTCTCTCTCTCTCTCTCTCTCTCTCTCTCTCTCTCTCTCTCTCTCTCTCTCTCTCTCTATCTGAGAGCTACGTTCCGCACAGTAAAATCAAACTTCATATCTTTAGAGGTTTTCAACAGTCTCTCTCTCTCTCTCTCTCTCTCTCTCTCTCTCTCTCTCTCTCTCTCTCTCTCTCTCTCTCTCTCTCTCTCTCTCTCTCTCTCTCTCTCTCTCTCAATACATCAGATTTTTACGACTTGCATCCTTTCTTCCGTTAGTTCTTCATCTCTCTCTCTCTCTCTCTCTCTCTCTCTCTCTCTCTCTCTCTCTCTCTCTCTCTCTCTCTCTCTCTCTCTCTCTCTCTCTCTCTCTCTCTCTCTCTCTCTCTCTCTCTCTCTCGTCTTCCCTACACAATAGCTTCTGTGTGTCCCCGTCGAGAAGGGAGTGAGAGGAGGAGGAGGAGGAGGAGGAGGAGGAGGAGGAGGGAGTGCGAGGGACGACAGCGTCATTGTCTTCGGCACTGGAATATAGATTTGTGTAGGAGGGAGGATGGGAGAGAAGGGAGGAAGGGAGGGAAGGAGGGAGAAGGGAGGAAGGGAGAGAAGGGAGGAAGGGAGAGAAGCGAGGTAGGGAGAGAAGGTTAAGGGGCGAAGAGACCCAAGCGATATCATACACAGACCACATCAGTAATTGCTTCTGCCCCTCCTCCTCCTCCTCCTCCTCCTCCTTCTCCTCCTCCTCCGTCTCCTTGGGTTCGTTGAGATGCCGTAACAGTAGACGTAGAATGGTGGTAGTAGTAGTAGTAGTAGTAGTAGTAGTAGTAGTAGTAGTAGTAGTAGTAGATAGTAATTGTAGTATTTTCATCAGCATCGACATTAATTGTATTCTTGCCCTTGCTGCCTGCTGTTGTTTGGCAAGGTTCAATGTTTTCTGTATTTTTCTTCCCTTATTCTTTTCCGACAAGCCGTCTTTTTGTGCCTGCCCATCTTTCCACGTCTATCTCTTACTATGTCTGTCTCCTTGTCTCTCTATTGCATGTCGGCCTTTCCACTTGTATATCCACTTCAATGCATGTCTAGGTTTGCATATTTGTAACTTCTCCAATTCCAATAACTTTTCCGACAATCCCTCCCACTTTATTGCTCATTTTCCTGTTTGTTTAGCTTCCACAAGTTTGTCTTTTTATCCTCCTCTCTGTTTGTTGATATCGGTATTATGATGTCTGTCTGTCTACTGATCGTCATGACTGTCTCTTTCTTTTGTCTGTTTATCCTCCTCCAAAGTTATCTGGCTTTTCCTATGTCTTTACGTCTGTTGTCCGTCTCTCTGCCTGTCCATGTTACGTGCGTGCGTGTGTGTGTTTTACCGTCAAACTTTTTCTTTCCTCTTTCCCTCGTCTATACAGTTTGCTTTTTCGCTACAAGTCTTCGGCGTGGTCGGTCGTTCCATCCATCTTCATCGCTAATCCCTCTTTCTTGCGGAGCTCCAACCCTCCCTCCCTCCTCTCGCCCTAACCTCACCCACTCCCACCCGCCCTCTCCTCCCCTACTGCCTCCCGTCTCCCGCCTCTTCTTCCTGCCCCCATCCCTCCCATCCCTTCGCCCCCTGCCCTTCCATCCCGTTCCTTCATCTCTAATCCCTGACGCTTCACCTCTGACTTCTCCCAAACCCACTTTTCTTACCTGTACCTGACCTTACTTTTCAATTTTATCCTTTGACCCTTCCCTTCGTGCCTCTCTCTCTCTTTCTTTCTCTTTCCTTCTCTTTCTCTCTAACCCAGATCTCTGTCTCCAACTTGTATTTTCTTTCTTCCTTCTTCGTCCTACACCCTTTTTTTCTGTTATCTTTCACTCTTCATTACTTGCTCCTTATCATCCACATTTTTTCTTCTTTTGTAGAGTTCAAAAGCGTGGTTTTTTTTTCATATATGTTACAATCCTTAGTCTGACTTCCCTGCATCCCCACACACATCCCCACTCCCCTTACCCTATCCTCCCTATCCTCAGCATCCCTTTCTCTCATATCCCATTTCTCCCCACGGTACCTTTTTCCCTGTGGCACGATACCCGCCCCCCGAGGAAGCTTCCCCTGCCTTCTCTTCTACCCTACTCCCGACCCCCCGCGCGTTGGGCCCGTCAGCTGCGGCGGGGCGCGGCACAAACTTGATAAATAACAAATAGTAATGAACTGACAGCCACAAACTTTTCACAATAGAAGGAGTTGAAAGTTTCCCTCAGAGTGGTGGTGGGAAGGCCTTTTCTTTCCTCCACTCCCTCCCTCTCACCCTCGTTCGTCCCTCCTTCCCCCACCTCTTCTTCCTTTACCCCTCCTTCCCCTTCCTCTTCCTCCATCGTCTCGCCTCTAAGAAGATTTTGTTCACCATAAGTTTGTTGCTCTATTCTCTCCTCCCTTCCTCCCTCTCCCTCTCTCTTTCCCTCTCCCTTTCTCTCCTCTCTGCTTATTATTTATATTTTTAGGCTTTGTAAATATAAGATTACGAAAGTTTTCTTTCAAAGCACAGACGGAGGATCGAATTACGCTACCGAGTCAAGGGGTAGAGCGAAGAGAGAGAGAGAGAGAGAGAGAGAGAGAGAAAAAAAAAATTACAAACCTTGCTTTTCACTTATCCAATAAAGATTACGAGTCAGGCGGGAGTGTGTGTGTGTGTGTGTGTGTGTGTGTGTCCCGTTCAAATCCTTCACTTACTGGTCATTCGGTTAAGGTCTCTCTCTCTCTCTCTCTCTCGCTCTCGCTCTCTCTCTCTCTCTCTCTCTCTCTCTCTCATCTCTCTCTCAGCTCTCTCTTTCTCTCCTCGTCTCGCCTTTTTAAATATTTTGTGAATTTGCTCCAACATTAAAGCATTTCCGTACATGCATATTTTATTCTCTTCCTATTTTCCTAACTCATTTCAGGCGTTTGCTTTGTGCGTCAACTATTCTTTTTTACATGTTCGTTTATACGCTTCATATTCCGCTGTTCTTTGCAAATCCCCGAACGCAAAAACTGAAAACATAAATAAATAAATAACACAAATTCGCTGTAAAGAAACATCTATAAGGAGAAGAAATAAAAAAGTATAACTGAATATATAGATAAATAAATGCGAGGAAAATCTAGTGAATATAAATAAATGTTGGGGAAGATGAAAGGTAAAAAATATGCGGATTAAATCATTCTTTTATCTTTATTATTCTTTCTCGTTTTATTTCGCGCGAGAATTTCTTTTTGGTTCGGAGCTTAACTTCAGATCCAGTCAACCAACCTTGCGATGCTTCCTCTTATTCTTTCTCCTTTTCCTTCTCTTATCTTCAATTCTCTCTCTTTTCTCTTAACATTTTTTTTACTCGGTCGTTCTATTGTTTTCTGGTCTCGTGATATTTGTTTGGTCTCAATTCTTCTCTTCTATTTTATCAACATTTTTTTATTCTTCTATTTTTTCAGTTTCTTATGTCAATGATCATATTCTCATTCTCTCCGCTGGAAAGAAATATATATATTCTATTGTTTTCCGGTCTCGTGATATTATTTGCTTGGTCTCTCTTCTTCTCTTCTATTTTATCAACATTTTTTTTTTTATTCTTCTATTTTTTTCAGTTTCTTAAGTCAATGATCATATTCTCTTTCTCTCCTTTTTCTTTTGTCTTTCTCATTTCTCTTGTTTTCTCTCAACTTTTTTTTCTATTTTTTCTCTTCTGTTTGTTCTGTCCGCCTAGTCTTTAAAAACTTTTTCATTTACACATTAAACTTATTTAACTCTTTTTTTTTTTACATATAATTAGAACATGGCTTATCTGTTTCTTCTTTTTCTTACTCTCTTTCGAACACTTATATATGACTTTTCTATTTTTTTCAAGTTCTCTCACCTCTCTTAATCTTTTCTTTTTACCCAGAATTCATCCTACTCGTTCTCTTTCTGGTCATCCTCCTCGTTCTCTTTCTCCTCTTTTTCACCCTCTTTCGTCTCTTTATATCACATTTCCTCCTATTCATACTTTTATACCTCTTCCTCGACCCTTTCTCTTTCATACTACCTCTGACACCATTACCGCCACAACCTTTCCACTCACCTTTCCCTTTCCTTTATCTCTCCACCCCTTGCGGCGCCGACACAACCACCACCCCCACCATTACCACCAACCCCCCCCCCCTCCTCCTCCTCAACACGTGTTCCTTGTCTCAGCCATAATCATGCGGGGCTGTCACCTTTGTTGGGGCAGTGATTGAGTATTCTAGCTCCCCCCTCTCCCCAGCCTTCCTCTTCCTCCCCCCTCCCCCCAGCCTTCCTCTGCCTCCCCATCCCCCTCCCCAACCCTTCACTTCCCCCAAAGCCCTCCCTTCCCGCCACGCCCACGAACACCTCACCATCACTATCGCCATTACCACCCCCGTCACTGACCTCTCTTTCTCCTTTTCTTTTTCACAATCATTTTCTTCCTTTAGCTATCTCCTTCTAAATGCTTACCATCACTGACACGTCTTTCTCTTTTATCTTCTCATTCCCCATCATTCCATTCTTCATCTAATTATATAACAACTTATTCTCTCTTCAAGTACCTCACAACCACTGTTCTTCATCGCTGACATCTCTTCCCCTTCATCTCTCTTTACTATCGATATTACTATTGTTTTATTCATTCATCTTTCCCTGTAACGTCAAAACCTCCCCTTCTGCTTCATTTTTTTTCCCTCAAGCTCCTCGTCGCCCTAAGCCGTGGTAACATTCTGTATTACTCCATCATACCAAGTAGTCCTCTCGTTTTCCTTCGTCCTTCATTCCTTCCTTCCTTCCCCTTCTTCCGCCCACATATATTTCTCCTTATTTTCCTTCCCTACCTTAACTCCTTCTTAACATATTTATTTTCCTTAGCTTCCCGTTCCTTCCTTTCCTTATATCATTCACCTCTTTCAACCCTCTACTAAAATCCTCACTTCCTTCTCTCTTCTACTTCCCCTTTTATAAGTTTATACCTCTTTTAATCCTTTGTCTTTTTTTCTTTTTTTGACCACTTAATATCCCAACCTCCCACTTCCTCTCCACCATTCTTCCTTCTACTCTGCTCCTCTTCCTCCCTCCTGCTTCCCTTTCTCAAGCTTTTCATTATTTACTTTCTTCACCTTTCTTCTTTCCTCAACAGTTTACTTCACATATCTCCCACTTCCTCTCTACCATTCTTCCTTCTAGCCGCCGCTGCCTCCTCCTCCTCCTCCTCCTCCATCCATCAGGCCACACACCTCCACCTATCAACGTCGTGGTGGATCAGCGGCTGTCATCCACCACCACAATTACGGATCAACAACTATTCTTCTCCCTCCTCCTCCTCCTCCTCCTCCTCCGTCAAGGTGAGGAGGTGATCATAAGTTTATTTCAACCTACATTTTTTTCTTTTCTTTGAGTCGTGTTTTTTTTTCTTATTTCTTGTTTGTGTGTGTGTGTGTGTGTGTGTGTAAGAGAGAGAGAGAGAGAGAGAGAGAGAGAGAGAGAGAGAGAAAATTCAGACTCGCACCACGCAGAATAAATTATCAAACAAGCAAATCAAGTAAACCAATTCGCACCTGCCTGTATAAATAAATGTGTAAATAAATGAATAAATGGAAAAATAAAAGCAATAAAAATACAAACTAATCAACAACGGGAGTCACCACCACCACCACCACCAACAACAACAACAACAACACCATCGAACAATAACACAACATCATCACCACCACCACCACCATCACCCATTATGACCAACAGCCTATTTTCCATCGGCCCTCGCATCAACTTTCCCCATCAGGCTTCCCCATAGCTGACAGGTGAGCAATTAGAGCGCTTACCTGGAGGCGGCATTTTACTGACAGCCGCGGAAACTCTACGGTCACTACTACCCGCATTTCACTATATGGGAGTTTGTCTACTACTACTACTACTACTACTACTACTACTACTGTTACTACTACTACTACTGTTACTACTACTACTATTGCTGCTATTACCATCACTCATAAAAAAGTAAATGATAAAAGTAATGAAAATATGTATAAATAATAATAATAATTGCCGATATCAATTTCAATAGCATCATATCGCAAAGTAAGCCTTAATAATGCCTTCAGACTCATTATTATTTGTTCCGACTCATCAACGTAGCTCTTAAAGTAACAAAAGTGATACACAATAGCAATTACATTAGCGAACATCACTCATTTTATCTCAACACTACTGTGACGGGGTTGTGTAACTGACCTCATTACTAATATTAACAATTATTTTTAATTACACCAACTACGAAGATTAAAAACTCCCTAGTACCCTTTTCCTATCCCGAAACCCTTCCTCCCTTCTTTCACGTACGCCTACCTTTTCCGCTTTCTTTCCTTCCTTTCTTTTGAGCATTTCCTTCTTTCCTTCCTTACCCTCTCCTCTTCCTCTCTTTTTACCGTCCCTTCTATTTTAACCCCCTTTTCTCTTTCCTTCAGCTCTGCCTTTGTCTCCTTCCTTCTTTTCCTTCCTATGTATATACTATCATTTCCCACTTCTTTCTATCCCTTACAACTCTTTTCTCTATTCATCTACATTATTACCACTACTACTACTACTACTACTACCATCACCACTACTACTATCATTACAACTACTCGCTATTACTACTACCTCTGTCACCACTAACTACCACTACTACTATTACTACTACCATCACTACTACTCTGCCTTCCCCTTTTACTACCCCCCCCCCCCCCCGCTCGAGATCAATAGGGCAACCATTCCATTACCTCTCCCACCATTACCTTGAACTCCAATAGAACCCCGGAGCGGACCCACGTATGATTTTTGTGTTTTTCTTTATCCTGTTGTTGTTGTTGTTGTTGTTGCGTTTCGACGGATATAATAACAGCGCGTCGATAATTACTGTATAGACGCCGCTATTACCAATCTGGGAAGCATCATTAGGAGACGGCTATTACACCTTTCCCCTCGCTTCCTTCCCCACCCTCTCCCTCCCTCCTTCTCCCCCTTTTACTCCCTTACTCCCTTCCTACCTGTCTGTCTTCCTTACCTGCTCTTCCTTTCTCCTTCCCTCCCTTACCTGTCTATTCTCTCTCAATTCCCCTCCCTTTCTCTCCTCTCTCCACTTCTCCCCATTCTCTCCTTCCCCTCCATATCCTCTTTCCCTCCCTCCCCATCTGTCTTTCTTTCCTCTCCCAAGCGTGTCTCCCTCTTCTCTGTGTCTCCCCTCCTCTCTCTTCCCGTGCCATCCTTCTCCCCTCTCTCTCTCTCTCCCCTGAAGTTCTCTCCCTTTATCCTCCTCTCCCTCACTTCTACCTCTCTCTCCCTCAACATCCCCTTTTATTCATATTCTTTCATATATTAATCTATTTCTTCCTTCTTCTATTCTTTCACCATTTCATTTCTTTCTCTCTTCCACACACTCCATTCCTTTTTTTAACCCCTTGTTTTCCTTTTCTATTTCTCTCATTCTCCTTCCTTTATCTTCACTTCCCCTCTTGATCCTTTCATTCCTCTGTTTCTTTCCCCTCTCTCTCCCTTCCTCCCTTCCTTCCTCCATCTCTCCCTCACACTCTCTCTGTTCCTCTCTTTTACCTCTCGATTTCC
Organism: Eriocheir sinensis; assembly: GCF_024679095.1. Taxonomy (NCBI): domain Eukaryota; kingdom Metazoa; phylum Arthropoda; class Malacostraca; order Decapoda; family Varunidae; genus Eriocheir; species Eriocheir sinensis. Next base: position 8,106,676 of record NC_066518.1, read on the forward strand.
TTCTCAGTTTCACTCACTCCATTTTCTTTCTCTTCCCTTCCCCTCTCAATCCTTTCCTTCCTCCCTCCCTCCCTGCCTCCCCTCGGCCACCTGGGGAGGGAAAGGTCGCGGAGGAACAAACATTATAGATGAAACTGTATTTTGGACTGGCTTCCCACACCGTCATTATCGATCCTTAATGATGGGTTGAGCTGGGGAGAGGGTGCAGGGGGGTGAGGGAGAGAGAGGGAAGTGGGGAGAAGGGGAGGTGGCGGAGAGAGTGCTATGGCGGTGGGGGAAGAGGGTGTGGTGAGGGGGATAGACGTTGTTTTGGGTGAGGGGAAGGGAGTGCGGTGGAGGGGACAGGATATGGTGGGGGAGAGGGGAAGGGTGGGGAGAGAGTGAGGTAGAGGGAGCTATGATGATGGGGGAAGGTTTGGTGGAGGGGGGGTGGAAGGGGAGAGGGGGTGGTGATGAGAAGAAGGGGTAGAGGGGTGACTGAGGGTTAAGGAAAGGGGTGTTATTAATCATTCTGCCCTTCACCCCTTCCCCGCAGTCTTGTGTTTCCAAGCTATTTCCCTTCCTTAATCTACTGGTGTTGTTGTTTTCACTTTATATCCACTTTATATTTTCCACTTTCTTCTCTTCTATATGGTTGTCTTTTGTCTTTTTCCTTGATGCTCCTTTTCCTAATTCCCTTTTGGTTCGGCTATTCCTTTGGGTTATTTTTTTTTTCCTCTTACTCATCTCTTCTTTATACATATTTCCTTTATTTACTATTTTTCTTTCTTCATATTTTCCCTCATACCTTTTTCCTTGGTTCTCTCTCTCTCTCTCTCTCTCTCTCTCTCTCTCTCTCTCTCTCTCTTTCTCTCTCTCTCTCTTTACATATTTCCTTTTCTCGCTTATTTTTTTCCTTCGCTCTTATTTTTCCTCTTCCCTATCTTTCCTTTCTTCTTTTACTTTTACCCTCGTTCTCTTTCTACATATCTTCCTCCTCCTACTCCTCCTCCTCCTCCTCCTCCTCCTCCTCCTCCTCTTCCTCCTACTTTTCTTATCTAAATTGTGTTTCTTGTCTTGACCCACTTGTATATACGCCGGAAATGGAGCATCTCTCTCTCTCTCTCTCTCTCTCTCTCTCTCTCTCTCTCTCTCTCTCCCGTTTATTTTTCCAGCAGTCCGTTTTCTCTATCCAACTTTACTCGCGTTTCAACATTCTTTTTTTCACTGTACTTTTTGTTGTTTTAGTGTTTTTTCACTTTTTTTTCTGTTCCCTGTCCGTTGTTTTAGCAAGTGCCCACATTTTCGAGTACTCGTGAATTCCTTTTTTTTTTTTTTTTTTCATTCTCTTTTTCCCCAACGTAAAATGAGTTCATATGGGTAAGTTCAGACAGACAGACAGACAGACGGACAGACAGGCAAATACAGACAGGCAAACACAAAAGACACACTGCCCAGCCTCCTAGCCCCCTTAATCTCCGACAAACAACAAAAGCAAACAGTTAGGACTATACGGTTTTCCTCTTTCCTCTCCTCCCGTATTTTCCTCTTTTCTCTTCCTTCTTTTACCCTTTTCTCTTCCTTTCCTCTTTCCCTTTTTGTCCTTCTTCTATGCTATTATTCACCTTTTCTTTATTACATCCCCCCACCCCCCCCCCCGTTCCCTTCTCTTCCTTACGTATTCCATTTCCCTCTCTTTCTCCTTTCTATTCCTTCTGTTGCCCTTCCCTTTTCCCTCCCTCCCTTCTTTCCTTTACTGTTTACTACTATTCCCCTTATCCTTTTTTCCCTCCCCACCCGTTCCCCTCCCTTCCTTAAGTACTCCATTTCCCTCTCCCCTTCCTCTTCTTTCCCTTCCTACTACTATTTTTCCTCTTCTTTTCTCCTTTTCCCTACTTTAGGGGAGGCGGTGGCTGAGTCGTGTTCAGGAGGCGAGTTCAATCGCCCGGTGCCATGTCCAGAAGAATCAACCCGGACTCTAGATTCTAGGATCAAAATGAGCCCTGGGAGGGCAGCATGAGCCAATGCAAGATGGCGCCACTATAAACACTCGCCTGCGCCAGAACGACCATCAGGACCCACTGAATGAAGCCTTGACCGACCATCAAGATCCACTGGAAGACATTTCCCTCCTCGTTTTCCCTTCCCACATTCCTCCATTCCTTCCTTTCTTTTCTTACTCTTTCGTTTTTCCTTTCCTTCCTTATTCCCTTTCCTTTATACTATCACTTCCCTTTTCCTATTCACTCCACCCAAGTTACTTCTTTCCCTTCCTCTACCCCGTCACCACCCATTTCAATACCCCATCCCATTCCCAAGCATACACTAAGCAACACATCTTTCCCACTCACACACCCTTTTCCTTTTCCCTTCCAGCCTTCTCTTCCTTTACCCCAAAAAGCGCCCGTCCTCTCCTTCTCTTACCCCAATTTACACACCCTTTTCCATCCCTCACCTTCTCCTAACCAGTTTTCTTCTTCCCTTACCCCAAGTTACACCCAATCCTCCCTCCGTCCCTCGCCTCCTGCTAGCCACTTAAAACCATACAGTCCTCCTTGCCACACTTCCTTGCCCTCCTCGTTACGGCGGTAGAGGCGGTAAATTCGGCACTGGGACGGCAGAAGCGTGGGAATTATAGAGGAAATTAAATTAAGGCGGTGATGCTGAAGTGGTGTGGGCGGGCGAGCATCCAAGCTAACATGGGAGACTGGAGAAAGTTGGGGGGGAGAGGAGAAGGGAGAAGGGAGAAAGCTGGGAGTGAGAGGAGAAGGGAGAAGAGAAAATTGGGAGGAGAAGCAGCAGAAGGGGAGAGAAAGAAAGAGATTGAAAGAAGAGGAACAGATCCCAGTGAACAAAGAGGAATGGAGAGTACGAAAGAAGGGGAGAGAAAAAATAAGAGCAGAAAGGAAAGAATACAAGAAAAAAGAATGATGAAAGGGAAGGGAAAGGAATGAAAGAAAAGAAATATGTCAGTAGCGCACGAATGAAGCACACGAAAGAAGGGAAAAGAAAAATAAGAGACGGAGAAAAGAAAGGATATATAGGAAAAGGACTGATGCAAGGGAAAGGAAGAAGAAAGCAGAAAGAAGAATAAGTCTGGGTGAATCTTCAAGAGTAAAGAAGGACAGGAAGGAAAGAGAGGAAAAGAAACAGAGAAAGGAAAGAATGCAAGGGAAAAAGATGGATGCAAGGGAAAAAGGAAAAGAATGAAAGGACAGGAAGGAAAGGGAAGAGGAAAAGAAAGAGAAAGGAAAGAATGCAAGGGAAAAAGATGAATGCAAGGGAAAAAGGAAAAGAATGAAAGGAGAGGAGTGGGCCAAAGTGAATCATCAGGAGAAATGGAGAACACGAAACAAAGGGAGAGGAAAATAACCCATGAGAGGAAAGAGAGAATGCAAGGGAGAGATGGATGAGGGCGAGGGAAAACGAATAGGTCCAAGGGAATTCGCGGGTGACAAGAACGGGAAATGGAGTACAAGGGAACAAAGAGAAAGAGAACAAGGGAAAAGGAGGGAAAAGTAAGAGGCGAGATTGAATATATAAAAAAACAGTAAATAAAAATAAAAAGAATAGGTAAGAGGAAATTGAAAAAGCTGGAGATGGAAACGAGTGAAGGTGAGTAAATAGGTCTAGGAGTTTGTACAAATACTACGTAGGAAAATTAAGAGAAAAGGGAGAGTATTGAGAGATGAGAAAGGGGGAAGAGGGAGGGAGGGAAGGAAGGAAGGAAATCTATAAAGGAAGTTGGTGGTCTTAAACGAAGCTATGGAGAGTGAGGGAAAGAAAAGCGTAAAGGGATGGAAATAAAGGGAAAAACAACAACAAATAACCAGTGAAAGAGAGAACGTGTTTGGAGAAGGAAATGAAGGAAGAGGGGAAAGAAGTAGACGGAGGAAGAGAAGGAGGAATAACGGAGAGAAAACGAGAGGAAACATGACTGATAATGAGAGAGAGAGAGAGAGAGAGAGAGAGAGAGAGAGAGAGAGAGAGAGAGAGAGAGAGAGAGAGAGAGAGAGAGAGAGAGAGAGAGAGAGAGAGAGAGAGAGAGAGAGAGAGAGAGAGAGAGAGAGCGAGAGAGGAGAGAGAGAGAGAGAGGAAGGGCAGAGGATGGGTTAGAGGAAGGGAAGGGGTAGAGGATGGGGGTTGAGGGAAGGAAGGTAGAGGAAGGGGGAGGGAAGGGGAGGGTGAAGAGGGAAGGGGGAAGGAAGGGTAGAGGATAGGGGTTGAGGGGAGGGAAGGGAGGAAGGGGATGGGGTTAGAGGGGAAGGAAGGGGTAGAAAGGGGGTTTGAGGGGAAGGGAAGGGGTAGAGGATGAGGGGTTAGAGGGGAAGGGAAGGGGTAGAGGATGGGGGTTAGAGGGGAAGGGAGGGGGTAGAGAAAGGGGGTTAGTGGGGAAGGGAAGGGGTAGAGGATGGGGGTTAGAGGGGAAGGGAAGGGGTAGAGGAAGGGGGTTTGAGGGGAAGGGAAGGGGTAGAGGAAGGGGGTTTGAGGGGAAGGGAAGGGGTAGAGGATGAGGGGTTAGAGGGGAAGGGAAGAGGGGAGGAAGGGGGGGAAGAGGTACAAGGTTGGGATAGGTTATGGGCGACCACGTGTATTTTATTACCATTATGGCGCACACCTATTATGCTGCGAGGTAAACCTATTTTATTTTAAGAGTGAACACACCCGATAAAAAAAAAATAGTAATAATAATAAAGTCATAACAGCGGCGGCGCCAACCTCGTCGTAAATCCGCGGGGAAATTTTCAACAGAAGTGCAAATTTAATAGGTTGTAAAAAAGCGCGGGAAAATGTACACACCGGAGCGCTCGGCCACGTGATTCACAGCATATTAAAAACTTGTGCTTTATAACTGGCCACTGATTTTAGCACAGACACACACACACACACACACACACACACACACACACACACACACACACACACACACGACAGCTGGTGGGCGTGGAAGCGTTCTCACGTCCACCGTACACACACACACACACACACACACACACACACTAAAACCTTTTAACTAATGATGCTGTATTTTTCACATTGTTTACATTTACTTTATCAACTCTCATATTAATTTACTTGTTTATTTTTAGTAAAGTAAGAGGAGGAACGTAAAATTCGTGCAAAAAGGTAGGAAAAAGAAGAGAACGAGGACAAAAAGCGACGAGGAAGAGAGATGAAAGGAAAAAGAGAAGGAGGAAGAGGAGAGGAAGGAGGAGGAGGAGGAGGGGGCGTCAGTTCTCTAAGACCTCGCTGCTACTCTTCCCAACTTGCCCTCCTCTCCCTTCTCCCCTTACTCCCCGCCCCCTCCCTCTCCCCTACCTCCCCCCCCACCTCCCCACCCCATCCGAAGGGCACGGCCAGGAAGGAAACTAAGCGGGGCCATTAAAGCATAAACAAGAGTCTCCTAACACACACACACACACACACACACACACACACACACACACACACACACACACACACACACACACACACACACACACACACACACACACACACACACACAAAAGGGGGGGGGGTAAGGGGGGGGTAGAAACACAACACCTTCTTCGGGAGGGAAGGGGGAAGGGGGAGAAGTGGGGGGTGTCCAGGTCTCCATTTTGGGACACACTGATGGAGGCATTGTTTCCTCCTTCCAGACCTTCCTTCCTCCTCCTCCTCTTCCTCCTCCTCCTTCCCGTCTTCCCCTCCGGCGGGTTCTCAATGGTCCTCGTCGCTACACTAATTACTAGAGGCAAAACACCCTACTCCCTCCCTCCCTCCCTCCCTCCCTTCTTTCCTCCATACCTCCCTCCCTTCTCTCCCTCCCTCCCTTCCTCCAAGTGTAAGCTGTCACTAGCGACGCCGAGCTAATTGTGCGGAAAATATGTCTGTTGGGAATGTGGGAAGGTCGAAAGTGAAGGAAGGAAGAAAGGAGGGTAGGAAGGAAGGAATGTGGGAACGACGAAAGTGAAGGAAGGAAGAAGGGAGGGTGGGAAGGAATGGAAGGAAGGAAGGAAGGAGGGAAGGAAGGAAGGAAGGAAGGAAGGAAGGAAGGAAGGATGGAAGGAAGGAAGGAAGGAAGGAAGGATGGAAGGAAGGAAGGAAGGAAGGAAGGAAGGAAGGGAGGAAGAAGGGAAGTAATGACGCTTGGCTGAAGATGGAAAGTGAAGAGGGGAAGAAGGGAGAGCAAGAGGGATAAGGGTAATAAGACGAAGAGGAGGAGGAGGAGGAGGAGGAGGAGGAGGAGGAAATCGTATAAATGAGGGGAGGAGGGCGAGAGGTGACGGATGAGATGAGTGGGAAATGAAGGAAAGAAAACGGAAAAATTTCTTAATAAGCCGAGAAATGAGAAGGAAAACGAAGGAAATTGTGAACCTATGAGGGAGGACTAAGCAAATCAAGGAAAGGAATAGGAAGGAAAAGGAAAGGAAACTAACGAAAGAGGAAGGGAAGGAAAGGGAAGGGAGGGAAAGGAAAGGAAAGGAAAGGAAGGGGAAGGGAAGCAAAGGGAAGAGAAGGAAATGAAAGGGAAGGGGAAGGGAAAGGAAGGGAAGGGAAGGGAAGGAGGAAAGGAAAGGAATGGAAAAGAAAGGAAAGAAAAGAAAAGGAAAGGAAGGGAAGGGAGGAGAAGGAAAGGGAAGGAAAGAATAAAGAAAAGGAAAAGAAAATAAATCAAATGAAAAAAGGAAAAACAGATGGTATGAAAAACTGAGGGATATCAAATAAATCACACGACACAGAACAAGGAGAGAATAAATGAAGTAATAACAGAGTAAGAGAAGTAAGAGGAAAGGACGGATAATGAAGGAAGAGCGGGGCGGGGATAATATTGACAACGAGGGAACGCAAAAGAGGCGCGGGATGAGAATTGTAGAAGAGAAAGAAATTGGTGCATAATTCTGAAGGGAAATGAGAATATAAGAAACGCTGAAATTTGAGAGAAGAAAAAAGAAAAAGGAGGAAAAAGTCGACGAATGCGAACCTTGATTAAGTAAAAATATGAGGACAAAAACGGACAGACAGACAAAGATACAGACACACAGACAGGCAAGAGGCACAGAAACAGACAGAGAGAATGACAGACAGACAGAGAAAAGAAGAAAGACAAACAGACAGGCATGAATGAGACTGGAATACCCAAAAACAGACAGACAGACAGACAAGACACAGACAGACAAGAGGCACAGGAACAGACAGAGAAAATGGCAGACAGACAGAAAGAGGAAGAAAGACAAACAGACAAGCATGAATGAGACTGGAATACCCAAAAACAGACAGAGAGACAGACAGACAGACAAGACACAGACAGACAAGAGGCACAAAAACAGACAGAGAAAATGGCAGACAGACAGAGAGAGGAAGAAAGACAAACAGACAAGCATGAATGAGACTGGAATACCCAAAAACAGACAGACAGACAGACAGACAGACACAGACAAACACATAGACAGACAAACCTAAATGAACAGAGAATGATAGACAGAAAAATAGAGGGAGAAACAGACAGACATGCAGAGAATGAGACGGCAATATCCAGACAGACAGACAGACAGACAGACAGACAGACAGACAAACAAACAGACAGACAGACAGACACAGACAAACACATACGGACAGACAGACATACCTAAAAGAACAGAGAATGATAGACAGAAAAAAAGATAGGGAGAAACAGTCAGACAAGCCGAGAATGAGACGGCAATACCCAAAGACAGACAGACAGACAGACAGACAGAACGCTGAGAGGATATTATGATCAACAAGACGCAGCGCACCATTATAAAACTTGAGTTAATTAGAGAATCACCTAAAAAATGGGAGAAGCAGAAGAAAGAAGGCGAACAAAAGTCGACCAAGAAACAGAAAGACGAAGAGGAGATCAAAGTACAGCGGACCAAAAGAATGGCTCTTCTCTCCCTCACACATTTCTTTAAGTGCCTCCTCCTCCTCCTCCTTCTCCTCCCCTCCTCTCCTCTCTTCTCCTCTCCTTCCCCTTCCTTTCCGTTCCTCCCCTGGCCAAACCTTCCTTTCCCTCCCTCTCCCTTCTTCCATCAGTGATCCTTCCCCTTCTCTCCTCTCCTTTTCTCTCCTCTCCGCCATATATTCCCTTTCCTTCCCCTCTTCCTTTTTTCCTCCTCCTTCTCCTCCCCTACTCTCCTCTCTTCTCCTTCCCCTTCCTTTCCATTCCTCACCTGGCCCCACCTTCCTTTCCCTCCCTCTCCCTTCTTCCATCAGTGATCCTTCCCCTTCTCTCCTCTCCTCTCTCCTGTCCCTTTCCTCCCCCTCTCCTTTTCCATCAGTCTCCCCTTCACCTTCTCTCATCTTCTAGTCTAACCTTCCTTTTCTCTTCCTCTCCCTCCTTCCATCAGTCTCCCTCCTCTTCCTCCTCTTTGACACTCTTTGAAATTATACTCACACACAAAAACAGTAACACCCTCCCTCCTCCCCTCTCTTTCTCCCTCTCCCTCTTCCCTCCTTCCTCCGTCCCCTCTTCTCCCTAGTTAAGAGGACATTCAGCTTCTTCACACACTGTCATTGTTCTTCCCATCTTCTCCCTCTCTTCACCCTTATTCCCTCTTCCTCCCTTCCTTCCCTCCTCCCTTCCCTCGTTATGCCTCTGTCTAGGGCCTTAATGTATCAGGGATGTAATGTGTGTTTAGTGATTAGATAATACAATGTCAGGGTTCAAGGGTAAAAATTTTAAGAAACCAGACCTTCAAGTGAGGCTGGTAATTAGAAACCGTAAAAACATGCCCGTAATCATCTCTTCCACGAACTAAGATATCTGGTTTCAATTTTCCCGCCACAGTAAAAAAAAAAAAAAAAAAAAAAGGACGCCAGACACCAAACCTTTAACTTTCATTCCATCTTTACTTTTTTTCCTTTCCTTAATTTGCTTAGTTTTCTCTTACCTCACCCATTTACTTCCATGTATGTTCCACCTCTTCTTTTTTTACATATTCATGGCAAAATAAAACATAGGGATATCAAAGAGACCTAAAGTAATGCAGGAATTTTGACCGGACCCTAGACCTGACACCAGTTCTACTCGACTCATCCACTTACTCACTCACACTGCCTTGCTTCCTTCCTCTAACCTACTTCACCTGACCTGTCTAATCATCTATCTTTCTATATCACCGCAAAGCTTTCACGAGAACTATCCACTTCATCCACTTCTTCCTATTGATATGTTTTCAAGAGGAGGGTATCAGGACACCTCTCCTCCCGAAATTGACGTCTCTCTCAGCCACTCCTCTGTACTCTTTTTAGGAGCAGTAAGTAGCGGGCTTTTTTTTCATTATTTTTCTTTTTTTATGCCCTTGAACTGTCTCCTTTGCTGTAAAAAAAAAAAACACCCACACACTAATCCTTTTTTTAAGACGAAGACAGAACAAGATTTAGAAGGAAACCCACAAGACGCCGCTTCTACAAGGACTAAAAGAAGATAGCAAAGAGTAATCCAATTAGTTCCAGAGGTGTTTTCTTACTTATCCACCTACGCACAAGTCTACCTGAAAGAAACGACGGTAAACTTAGGTAAGGTAACGCCAGCACTAATTCCTAACTATGCCTGCTAGGGGGGACTACTCTAAGGTAAACTAAGGTAAACTAAGGTAAACTAACCCCAAAACTGTATACCTATCAACTTCTCTTATTCTTGGAGGGAAAAATATGATCAGAAAATATTAAAAAGCGGTAAAGGAAAAGAGGGAGAGAGGATGAGGAAGAGGAACGGAGGGAAGCTAAAATGTGCAACGTGAAAATTGTCCTCCCGGTAAATGTACTCGCATAGGTAGATAGTAAAAGGGACGGGAAGGGACGGGAAGAGGGCGAGAAGGTTAAAATTGGCACAGAGAGAGGGGGAGGGTGAAGGGAGCGAGGGGGGAAGAGGGTAGGAAGGAGGGAAATGGCTACGAGGGGGGGAAGGGTAAGGGTGGGGTTGAGTGGGAGAATTCGGCGATAGTACGGATAATAAAAGTGAAAATAGAAAAGTAAGTGTCGGTGTTAAGTGTCATTGGCCCGAAAAGAGAGGAGACATGATTCTGTAAAGGACGAAAAAATTTAAATACTGAGCGATAATTTCTTTCTTAAAATGACTCTGACACTCTCTCTCTCTCTCTCTCTCTCTCTCTCTCTCTCTCTCTCTCTCTCTCTCTCTCTCTCTCTCTCTCTCTCTCTCCATATCCACCTCTTTACCATTTTTTTTCCCTTCTCGTAATTCCCTTCACAAACATCTTTCCTTCCTTTTCTATACATCCCTCTTCCTTCATCTCTTTTCTCTCCTCCGCACACCCGTACCGTACCTGATCATCCTTCGTCCTACCTGTCTGCCTTTACTTCACCTGCATTCCTCACATCCCTTCCCAAGCATCCTAGCATTCCTTTACCTCTCTTCCTCTCTCCATTTTCCTCTCCCTTTCCCTCTCACACACCTGTACTGTTCCTCTCCTCCCCTCACCTTACCTGCACTCTTCACACCCATTCACACCTCACCCACTACACCCCCCACGGCTCTTGACTCCCCTCCAGCCCTCCAGCCCTCCACTCTATTCACAGCTATGCAAACACCTCTTCCGCCATTTCCCTGACCGTCATAGTAAGCGGATAAGTGGCTGCTGACTGGTTGAGTGGAGGGCTGGGCGGAAGAGTGAGTGGGTGATGAGAGGCTGGGCGGGTGGGTGAGGGGGAGAGAGGGTACGTGGGTTCTTGTCGGGTTAGTTTTGCAGGCGGAAGAGAGAGACGGATCGATGTAGGCATTGGGTGAAAGGAGGCAAAGAAGAAAAGAAGAAAGAGATGAGGAGAGGAAAGTGGCAGATGGGGATAGGTAAGGAAAGAGAAATGGATGAGAAACTAGGTGGACGGATCGAAAATGCGAGGCTGAAAGGCGGGGGAAGGAGACAGAGAGAGAAAAAACAGACAACAGGAAATGGACAGGTATGAAGAGAGGCTTGCTAGAGAAAAAAATAAGGAAAAAGGGGAAGGAGAAACGAAGAAGGAACAGGACACTCGGAAGGGAGAAATGGGCAACGAAAAGGATGACAAGTAACAGGTGTGATTAAAATGACAGTAAAAATAGACATGTAGATACAGGTATATGACGGCAGACAGAGGACAAGTATTGACACGGGGACTGGTAGAAGCAAGGGAGACAGAAAAATGACAAACAGAAAGACAGGCAAGTAAGTAGGTATTAAGACATATATTAAGGATGATAGACAGACAGGTAGACAGACGATGATGAGTAGGTGTCAGATAAGCAAGAGATGAGAGGCAGACAGCTACAGAAGTGAGAGGGATGAAAGAGGAATGACAGAGACAGATAGACGGTAGACAGGTAGTTAGATTAGCAGGTAGGTAGTCGGGAAAAAGTACCAGGTGATAGGCAAATAGGTACAGAGGTGAAACATGAGAGAGGAATGCCAGATACAGATAGACGGTAGACAGGTAGGTAGATTAGCAGGTAGGTAGTCGGGAATAAGTACCAGGTGATAGGCAAATAGGTACAGAGGTGAAACATGAGAGAGGTCAAGTGAGCGAGGAATGATAGGTACGCAAATATGGAAGCAGGTAGGTAGATAGGCAGGTAGGAAGGGACACAGGTGGGAGGGAAGGCAGGTGAGGCTCCATCCTGTTCATCACAACTTGGCACCGGTGGGAGTTAATGGTGATGACCGGAATAACGCGATTAATGAGACTGCAATCTCGGTTATTACGTCCAGGCAACGCGAGTTAACTGAATGGCGTGCAAACTGAGAGTGAACGGAAGAGCGAGTGACTGAGAGTGAGTGAGTGAGAGAGTGACGTTACTGATGCTGATAGTGACGATGATGCTGATGGTGGCGGTGCTTATTCAAATGGCGACTCTATTACCGAGAGTGGCGCCGGTGCTGCTATAGGGCATACGGGTTTTAATGCCGCTGCAAATGCTAATACCGACGACTTGTTAAAAGCGTTAGGTGCTGGTGCTGATACTGCCCTGTTAGGTACACTATTGGCAGACAGCGTGGGGTGAGGATGAGGTGCTGATGAAGGGATGCTGCGAGTCTGCTGAAGGGATGATGACTCCCCTCCCTTCATTCCCTTACCTCCCTACCTCCCTCCCACCCACACAAACCTCTTCCTTCCCCTTCTTATCTCTTCCTTTCTCTCTCCTTCCCCCTTGTTTACCAACCTCCATTTGTTTCTTACGGCTCCTTCTCTCCTCCTCCTCCTCCTAATGGTTAAGAGGGTGACTGGGGACAATGTGATGAATTACTTGAGGTTTGTAAATAAAATAAAAAATAATATAAGGGCAGTTTAATCACACAAATAAACACGTGACTGAATAACCAACGAAAGCAATCAATCAGTCAATCAGCCAATTAATCAGGGAGGAAGAAGTGTGAGAATGAGGAAGAAATGGATTCGAAATAGAAAAGGATGAAGAAATGGAGGAAACAGAGAAAGATGAAGAGATGAAGGATATAGAGAAGGATAAAGAGATGAAGGAAACAGAGAAGGATGAAGACAGGGAGAAGAAATAGCAAGTGAAGGAAGAGAAAGAGAAGGATATGGAGGTAGAAGGAGGAGGAGGAAAAGGAGAGCAAACGAAGGAAGAGATGAAGGATATGGAAAAGAATAAAAAGATGGAGGAAACAGAAAAGGACGAAGAGAAGGAAAAGAAATAGCAAGTGAAGGAAGAGAAAGAGAAGGATATGGAGGTAGAAGGAGGAGGAGGAAAAGGAGAGCAAACGTAATGACAAGGTAGGTCAGAAAAACAAATACAAGTCAAAAAGAAAACAATTATACAAGAAAACTAGAAAAATAACTTAAACAAGCGATAGAAAACAGCACATTCAAATACGAAAGGGAGAACAAACGTAATTAGAAGGCAAATGAGCAAAAGAAATACTAGTTAGGGAAAAATATACCACATGAAAACTAAAAATGACAAACCAAAACACGCAATAGAAAACCACAAATCTACACACACACACACACACACACACACACACACACACACACACACACACACACACACACACACACAAACCAAGCCACCCAATAAAATAATAAAAAAAGAACCAACCAAGCATATAAACAGCAGATAAAACAGTGACACATTACGAACACAAATAAAGGCATCGAGCTCCGTAACAAAGGAAATACTTAAGACAGCGACGCAAGACACACACAGATCAAAGAGGGGAAAAACGAGGCATTGGGAAAGCATTACGAGCAAAAGGAGGGAGGAGGAGGAGGAGGAACCGCAGAGAAAAACACGCATTAGAGAGGAGAAGCGATTGGAATTGGAACACGGGAGGGAAAAACAAACAGGTGGAGGAGAAAAAGGACGACATAAAGAAGATAACGGGAGGAAGAGGAGGAGGAGGAGAAAAGAGGATGTGTAGGAGGAGAAGAAAGAGGAGGACGAGTAAAAGGAAATGCAGATGACGGAGAATGAGAATGTTAAGGAAGAAGGGATGGAGGAAAAGGGAGAAGGATGAGGAAGAAGAGATGGAGGAAAGAGAAAGATGGGGACGAAGAGATGGGGAGAAAGAGAAGGATGAGGAAGAAGAGATGGAGGAAAGAGAAAGATGGGGACGAAGAGATGGGGAGAAAGAGAAGGATGAGGAAAAAGAGAAAGAGGAAAGAGAAGGATGAGGACGAAGATATGGGGAGAAAGAGAAGGATGAGGAAAAAGAGATAGAGGAAAGAGAAGGATGAGGACGAAGATATGGGGAGAAAGAGAAGGATGAGGAAAAAGAGATGGAGGAAAGAGAAAGATGGGGACGAAGATATGGGGAGAAAGAGAAGGATGAGGAAGAAAAAGATGTAAGAGAAAGAGAAGGATAATGAGGAGATAGAGGAGAAAGGGAAGAATGATGAGAAAGAAGTGATGGTGAGGAAGAAGTGATGGAGAAGGAGAATGATAAGGAGGAGGTGATGGAAAAAAAAGAAAAACGAAGAGATAATGAAGTTAAAATAGGAGAAGGAGAAAGAATAGGAAAAGGAGATGGAACGGAGGAAGGATATGGAGGTGGAGGAAAAAGAGGGAGAACAAGATTGATAAAGAAGAAAAACAAGGTAAAAAATACGAAAAAAAAGTGGGAGAAAGCAATACCGCGAAGCAAGACATGAGCGAGAGGAAGAAGAAGAGGAAGAGGAGGAGGCGGAGGTTGAGCCACAGGTAATGACAGCAATTACCTGTGCCTGAGACTAACGGCGGGGCGGCTGATTGGCGGATAATAGTGTCTCTCGCCTAATCAGCAGCCGGGATAATGCTTTAATTACGCCCCGCTAATGATGGATGGAAGGATACTCGATCGCTGCACCCACCCCCTCAACCCCCCCTCAACCCCCCTCGCCCCCCTCACCCCTGCACGCATCACCACCAACATAACACCATTTCTACCCTCTGTCGAGACGCACAAACCGCACTGCTAACAAGAGACTACTGAGTTCAATACCTTTAGGTCCTTTCTACTACATACTGAAGCTTCCTGGAGAGAGTTCCTGAAGATAATTTACTCTTCTTATACGCTACAGATGAACATTTATTAACAACTACAACAATTACACCGAGATAAGCATGCTGAGATATCTTATTGAGGAAACACTTCAACTCTCCTAAAATCATGTAGAGCTGTATGACCTATATTGCTTTGGGGGTGCAGAGTTGGGGTAGACAGCGGGGAGGCTCATGTGTGCTTCCAGAGGTACATTTACAGGACGCGTGTTACTTAATGTTGTCGTTGCAGCAATAACCTTCGGAAAGTGATCATTAGGAGTGGAAAGCAAGCACAGTCCAGAACGCGTTTCATTTGAGGTTCGTGAGAATTATAATATGGAAACCTGAAGTACGAGATGGAGAATGAGAAAAGAAGGATGAGAAAGAGAAGGATGAGATAGAGATATAGGAGAAAGAAATGGATACGGAAAAAAGTGAGGAAAAAGATGGAGGAGAAAGAGAAGGATGAAATAGAGATATAGGAGAAAGAAATGGATACGGAAAAAAGGATGAGGAAAAAGATGGAGGAGAAAGGGAAGGATGAGTTAGAGATATAGGCGAAAGAAATGGATACGGAAAAAAGTGAGGAAAAAGATGGAGGAGAAAGAGAAGGATGAGATAGAGATATAGGCGAAAGAAATGGATACGGAAAAGAGTGAGGAAAAAGATGGAGGAGAAAGAGAAGGATGAGATAGAGATATAGGCGAAAGAAATGGATACGGAAAAGAGTGAGGAAAAAGATGGAGGAGAAAGAGAAGGATGAGATAGAGATATAGGCGAAAGAAATGGATACGGAAAAGAGTGAGGAAAAAGAAGGATGAGAAAGAGAAGGATGAGATAGAGATGTAGGCGAAAGAAATGGATACGGAAAAAAGGATGAGGAAAAAGATGGAGGAGAAAGAGAAGGATGAGATAGAGATATAGGAGAAAGAAATGGATACGGAAAAAAGTGAGGAAAAAGATGGAGAAAGAGAAGGATGAGATAGAGATGTAGGCGAAAGAAATGGATACGGAAAAAAGTGAGGAAAAAGATGGAGAAAGAGAAGGATGAGATAGAGATGTAGGCGAAAGAAATGGATACGGAAAAAAGTGAGGAAAAAGATGGAGAAAGAGAAGGATGAGATAGAGATATAGGCGAAAGAAATGGATACGGGAAAGGAGACAGAGAAGAAAGGAAATAAAGTTGAAGACGAGCCAAGAGAAGTACATTCAGCCACAACTAAAAAAAAAAAAAAAAAAAAGATACCAATAAAGGAGTTAGAGGAAAAGAAAAATTATTGTCGTAGTTGCAGAAGGAAGAACACGAACCCCAAACGCCACCTAGCGCTGTTTACACTATCGCTAAAAATAAACAAATAAACAAACATAACTATCTAATACTGAATGATACAAAATTGATTGACTGAATGATCGATTTAAAAAGTGATAAATAAAAAAAAATAACATTCACCGGGGAAATCACACACACACACACACACACACACACACACACACACACACACACACAGACACGGGGAGCAGCTCTTATAATTACCCGCATGGCGCCCGCTCCTTTCTCCGTCACCAATTCAGGGCTTCAAGACGCAAGGAGGAGGAGGAGGAGGCGTTGTGTAGAGAACTCCCCTCCCTTCCTCCCTCTCTCCCACACCATCCTCTTCCTTCCCCTTCTCATCTCTTCCTTTCTCTCTCCTTTCCCCGTGTTTACCAGCATCCATTTGCTTCTTACCACTCCTCCTCCTCCTCCTCCTCCTCTTCCTCCTTCAATCGTCTCTTCCCTCTCCCCTCGTCCTTCCAATTTTCCCTTTCTCTTCCTTCCTCCTCATTTTTTTTTACCTCTCTCTCTCTCCCCTTCGTTCCTCCTTTCTCTTCCTTCCGTCCTTCCTTCTGCCCTCTGCCTCTCTCTCCTCTCTCCTCCCTCCTCCCTCTCTACCATCATCCCTCACCCTCATTGCCGAGTCGTTTCCCTTGTCGCGTTATTCCCTCATTACCTCTCCGCACCCATTCTCTCTCTCTTCGACCTTTCAAAACAACGTAGATTCCTCGCTTGCGCTGTTTGGTTCGGATGATAAGATTTGTTTTGTTTATTTAACGTTTTAGAGAATGTAGTGACGCTAGGAATGGTAGTAGTAGTTGTAGTAGTAGTAGTAGTAGTAGTAGTAGTAGTAGTAGTAGTAGTAGTAGTAGTAGTAGATCTTGTTGTATGACCATTATCAATACTTCTATACCTAAAGATAAAGGTCAATATTATAAGTCGCTTCCGCTTTTCACATCAACTATTTCCAAAGGCCAAAAATGAGATCAGTCTGGTTCTAATGCGCGTTTTTTTTTTTTTAAGGTTCATGGTACAGAAGAATGGTCAAACTAACACCAGGGTCATAAAACTACCCCTGGAAATTCTAGAAACTCCTACGAAAGCCTTGTCAAACAAATGTGCTTGGGTGCCGAAATATTTCTGAATATGACCCAACAAGTCACGACCCCCTCAACAATAGATAAGTCTAACCTGAACTGTAAAAGAAAACGGAGATAAGCAAGAATCGGTTCACCAATAGACCAGAAAACGGACTAAACGCATTCACTCAGCGGCGACAAGAGAAGAGAAAAGGAGGGAGGAAAAGACGTAGGGGAAATAATCGAAGGGACGTAATGAGAGAGAAAACTGGTAGGTACATGTAGTTACTTTGTGATGCACGTTAGACATCTTTATGGACGAGGAGGAAAGAGGACAGTAAATAAATAAACTGCGCTCTGTCGGAACCTTTCTTATGTAGGCGAGCCACCCACCGGCCCTCATGTTTACTTTTCATCTCCTTGTGTCCTTCATCCCTTTGTGCTCCTTTTCCCTAGTGTGTGTGTGTGTGTATATGGGTCAGTGGTGAGTGGGATGCTGCGGCTGGACTCTATAGCGGCAGAAGGGATTAGCGGTCATAGGAGGGGCATAAAAGCGGTAGGGAAGGTAGAGTAGACGTGGTGGTAGAGAAGGTAGTATGGTAATAATGGTATGACAGAGATGGTCGTGGAAGAGGAGGTAGAACAAGCGGAAGGAAAGGTATGACAAAGGTAGAGGAAGAGAGAATAGAGGCGAGAGTGGTATGGCAGAGGTGGAGGGAGGAGGTAGTACAGAGGGAAGGGATAGTATGGCAGAGGTGATAGTAGAGGAAGTAGTACAGGAAGAAAAGTTTGGAAAGTTTCGTTTAGTCGGCGCAACATCTGTGGTCATATGCCGGAGAGACAGAAGGGGAAGGAATTATAGGAGAAGGAAACAGATCCCAGGAGACGGGACACAACCCCCGATTAATACCTGGTACCCATTCACTGCTGGGTGGACAGGGGCGTAGGGTATCGGAAAAGCCGCCCAAATTTGAGTACAGGAAGAAGGAAAGCTATGGCAGAGAAAGAGGTGGAGGAGGTGGTGGTGGTGGTTGTGGTGGTAACAGAGGTGCCTCAACCCTGTCAAAACACTTCACGTCAAGAAATTTTACCTCGAGGGCGAATTCTTGCGGGTGTGTTTTGTGTGTGTCTGCTCCTGACGTACTAGAGAAGAAGGAGGAGGACGACGAGGAGGAGGAGGAGGAGATGTCGAGGCTGATTCACTCACTGGCTGGTTGCTTTGAGAGACCAAGAAGGAGGAGGGAGGTGAGGGAGAGAAGTTCAGGAGAGGAAGAAAGAGAAGTAAAGCCTAAAAAAGAAATGTATTGTTGCGTCATACACACACAAACAAACAAAACACACACACACACACACACACACACACACACACACACACACACACACACACACACACACACACACACACATTATCATCAAAATCAAAAATAATATTAAAAAGACAGAGGCAGAGAGGAAGGAAAAAAACAGTATGGAAAATATAACAAAGGAGAAGGGTGGATTAGGCAGCTCCGTGGGTGGGTAGAGAAGGGGAGAGAAAGAGAGGAGGATTGAAAAGGCTTTATGGAAGGAGGAGGAAGAGGAGGAGGAGGAGGAGGAGGAGGAGGAGGGGGAGGAGACGTGTGAGGAATACAGCGTTGTGGTCTGATGGAAGGAAGGAACGAAAGCCTGGAGATACTAACTATGTGTGTGTGTGTGTGTGTGTTTGTGTGTGTGTATGTGTGTGTGTGTGTGTGTGTGGATGTGGGTGGGTGGGTGTGTAGAGGGGGGGGGGGTAGGAGTGAACAATGCCAGAGTGTGATACAAGAAACTGAAAATAAAAAAAAATAAAAACAAGAAATAGAGAAATAGAAAGGAAAACAAAGACTGGAAAAAAGGAAGAAAACAGAAGAAGGAACAATGAGAGGCAAGAAATTAATATAAGGGAATTAATGGATAAACTAAAGGAAATGAATTATCGAGAAACGAAGAGAGAGAACTGGAAGGGGAAAATATGGGAATGGACCATACATATATAAGGTAGATAAATCAAGAGGGAAACGATGGAGGAAGGAAAATGGAAAAGGAGGAAAAGAAGGGAGGAAAGGGAGGAAACGAGGGAGGAAAATATGTCGAGGGAAATGATAGGGAGATAATGAGAGGAAGGAAAAAAAAAGGAAGGGAAGGAATGTGGCAGCAAATGAAGGAAAGAATGGGAAGGAAAGAAACACAAATTATGGAAGGAGGAAAAAAAGAAGGAAAGGGAGGGGAGAAAAGACAAGGAAGGACGGGGTGGAGAGGAGGAAAGGGAGGGAAGGGAAAAAGTATGACAGAGGAAAGGGTTGACATGGCTTGGGGAGGAAAACAACGAACGAGAGAATGGTAAGAGGAAAACGAGAGAAAAGAGAGGGAAGAAAAGGGGGCTAAAGATGGAGGAGAGGGAATCAGAAGGAGAAAATAGGGAGAGAATAGTGAGAGGATACAAAGCAGGGAATGGATAGGGGAGGAAGGGTAAGGGAGGGAACGGTTAAGGGAGAAAAGGGAGGAAAGGGAGGGAATGAGAAGGGCAAGAAAGGGAGAGAATAATTAAGGAGTATAAAGGATGGATTGGTTTAAAGGGGAAAGGAAGGGAACAACGAACAGAAAGGAGGGGAATGAAAAGGTGAGGAAAGGGAGGGAATGAGGAAAGAAAGGGAGAAAATGGAAGGGGGAAGAAAAAGAGCTAATGATGATTGTGGAGGAGAAAAAGGGAAAGATTAGTGAGGAAAAACAAGGGAGGAAAGGGAATGAAGAGAGGGAACGAAGAAGAGAAGAAAGGAAGTGAAGGGGAAAGGAAGGAAAGGAAAAAGGAAAGGAATGGGAGAAGAAGGGAAGGGAAGGAAAAAGGAAAGGGGGAAGAAGGAAGGAAGAGGAAAGGGAAACGGAAGGAAAGGGAAAACGGAAGGAAAGGGAAAAGGGAAGTGAAGGGAAAAGGGAAGGAAAAGGAAAAGGGAAGGAAAGGGAAAACGGAAGGAAAGGGAAAACGGAAGGAAAGGGAAAAGGGAAGGAAAGGGAAGGAAAGGGAAAAGGAAGGAAAGGGAAAGGAAGGCAAGCTGAGAAAAGGAAGGAAAAGGAAGGGAAGGAAGGGAAAGGAAGGGAAAGGAAGGAAAAGGGAAGGAAAGGGAAAAGGAAAGGAAAGTCAGAGGAAAAATATAGGGACATGAAACTTTGATAAGAGGGAGAAAGACCTGCTTCCCACAACTCTGAGGAGCCTCGCAAAACATCCTTCAAATATCCTAAGAATCCTGTGTCCACTCTCTCTCTCTCTCTCTCTCTTACGTGATGTTCTTTGTTTCTTTTGTCTCGTGCTTTCTCTCTTTTCTTCAATTTCTTCTTTTCCTTTTCTTTCTCCTTTTGGCTGTTTTTGTTGTTAAATTTTTTTTGTTGATCTTTAATTAAAATCTATCAATCATCTATTAATTTATTTATCTATTAACTTACTAATCTATTTATTTTATTTCTTCTATTTTGATTGCAAGTTTTTTTTTTCACGACTAATCTTTTTTGGTGTTGGCAATGCTGTGTGTGTGTGTGTGTGTGTGTGTGTGTACAGCTGGACGTATTGATCCATCACCTTCACCCCTCCGTTCACACACCATTTCCTCTCTCTTTACACCATACAAGGTCGTACACACACACACACACACACACACACACACACACACACACACACACAAACACACACACACACACCGCACTTCCTTCCTCCATCATTGTTTATCATTCTCATTTCTCATCTCCCATACATACACAACTTCCCAATTCCTTTACCATTTAATCAAGGCTTTTTAACCTCCCCGCACACACAACCTCCTCCTCCATTCACTTCTTATATATGCGCAGTCAACCTCGAAAATAAATACTAATCCCACCCTTGAAAAAAAATAGTAATGTGGTAACGGTCGGAAATATACACCATTAATTTAAGAGTTAGCAGTACCGTATTTTTTTTTTTTTGCGGTTCTCTACTTTTCCGTTAAATAAAGTGGGATATAATTATTTGTGGGGAGGCAGCTGTTCTTCCTTCCTCATATCCTTCACCCTTTCTGTTTCTTCCAGTTTTTACAGTAAAGAAAACAGCTCAAGGACAAAACCAATGCTCAAAAAAAAAAAAAAAGGCGCGCAAATGATAGACAGCAGGAGTGACCGAAACAGGACGCTAATCTTTTACTATCGATCACTTTTTGGAGAAGAAAGGGAAGGAGATACGGAGGAAAGAAAGGGAAGAAAGGGAGGAGAGGAGGGAGAAAAAGATGTAGGGGGAAATCATAGGAAGGGATGTAAAGAGAGGAAAGGAAAAAAGAAGGCAAGGAACGCGGGAGGGAATGATGAAAAATGAAAATGAAAGAAGGAAAGAGAGGAAGACACTTTATCCAATCCTAAACTTGACCTTCATTTCCCATCCAAGGCTTCCCATCCATCCTTCGATCCACTCTTCCATCTCAGTATACCAACAGACACCAGGCCCCCCCCCCTTCTCCCCTTCTCCTCTCCCCCTGTTCCTCATCTCCTGCAGCCCCCCGACCCATCTATCTCTCATACCTTCTGAGCCCCTGTTGTTTTCTCTTACTTCCTCTTTCTCGTCATAATCTCGGCTACCGGTATACCTTATTCTCTCTCTCTCTCTCTCTCTCTCTCTCTCTCCGTACCCACCTATCTACCTGTCTACCTACTAATCTACTACCGCCCCAATCTACCTACCCATCTACCTACCCACGTGGCACCCTCTCCCCCACTTCCCCCAAATCCTTTGACCCCGCACGCGCCCAACTTTCAACACCGAATTTAACACACACGCAAAAAAAAAAATCGAAAGTAAAACATAAAAAGGGTGATGCAATTCCAAACTTTTTTAGGTTGCTTTGGGAGGGGAGGGGTGAAGAGGGGGGAAGGGGAATGGGGTGGGAGGGAAGGGGAAGGGGAGGGGGAGATGGGAGGAGAGAAAAGGGGAAGGGGGACTCAGCTAAACGCGAACAGTTTCACTTTTTAATGTCCACAAAGTTCAAAAACTGTAGTCCCCGTCAAACACCCGCCAGCCAGCCAGCCGGAGATACAGACAGACAGACAGACAGACGGACAGACAGACAGACAGACACCCAGCTGGCCTATGCTCTCCCTAACCTTCCCATCCTTCACCTCCTCTACCTACCCTTCTCTCCTCTTCCCCACTCTCCTTTCCCCATTTCAAACAGACAGACAAACAGACATACAGAAAGAGACCCAGCTATCCAGCCTTTACGCTCTCTAACCATCCCTTTCCCTCCCTTCCTCTTTCCTATATACTCCTCCTTTTTCTTCCCTTCTCTTCTCTTCCTTCCCTCTTTCAGACAGACAGACAAACAGACAGACAGACATATGCACCCAGCCAGCTAGACTTTGCTCTCTCTAACCACCCAATCCCTCCCTTCCTCATCTCTATCTTCCCTTCCTTCTTTCAAACAGACAAACGTACCCAGCCAGTTAGTCTTTACCCTCTCTAACCTTCCCATCTCTCCCTTTCTCTTCCTTACCTACTCCTCTTTCTTCTTTCACTCCCTCCCTTCCCTCCTTCTCGTCCTCTTAACAAACTCCCGTCAGCGGTCTATTGGTAACCTTGAAACTCATTAAGCAAAGTTTTGTTTAATTAATTACTCTAAAGACATTCTATTAATAATTATGTGGTGGGTTAAGTAGTGCAAGTAGTAGTAGTAGTAGTAGTAGTAGTAGTAGTAGCAGTAGTAGTAGTAGTAGTAGTAGTAGTAGCAGTAGTAGTAGTAGTAGTAGTAGCAGTAGCAGCAGTAGTAATAGTAGTAGTAGTAGTAATGGTAGCAGTAGTAATGGTAGTAGTAGTAGCAGTAGCAGTAGTAGTGGTAGTCAGTTTTGAGTGTAAATATTAAGGCAAGGATGTAAAAGTGATTTTAATAATAGCAATTGCGAAAAGGACATCTATAAAATAACAGAAATAATACCCAATCAAAACATGACTCACTTTCAATCAGTGACAACAATTATTTTCGTTACCATTACTATCATTATAATTATCATAAACATCATTATTACAGCCATCACCATTACTATAATTACAGTAGCATCCGTAAAATAATAATTAAAACAACAACGCGCAGTGATTGGAAACAGAATTCTACTATTAAGGGACAGAAAACTAACGGGGCCATAAACATTCATCTTCCAGCGTATATAACACGCCAACAAGAGAGTGGATGGACCGACACACACACACACACACACACACACACACACACACACACACAGACTAATCCGCACTAATCTGTAACATCTGTATCATCGCCTGAGAGAGAGAGAGAGAGAGAGAGAGAGAGAGAGAGAGAGAGAGAGAGAGAGAGAGAGAGAGAGAGAGAGAGAGAGAGAGAGAGAGAGAGAGACCACGTCCTTCCCGCGGTCAAGGTCACTGCACTGCCGAGGAGAAAAAATAATGTTGTTTGATGTTCTAAGCACAAGTACAGACACACACACACACACACACACACACACACACACACACACACACACACACACACACACACACACACACATACACACACACACACACACACACACACTGGAAAAAGTACACTATGCCCCAAAAAATAATGAAAAAAAATCTGTTGAATAATGAGTTTTCAGAGTTGCGAAGAGTTGCATTAATATTCAAATTTCTCTCTCTCTCTCTCTCTCTCTCTCTCTCTCTCTCTCTCTGTATCTATCTATTAATATAAAACAGTAAATATAAAAAGGTAGAATGTTTGCCTTATCACAGCGGCCGAGTCTGAAGTGATTTTTTTTTTCCGGTAACTAATTTATTTTTATACACAAGAACATTCACACGTTTTTTTTATGACAGACAGAGACGAAAAACCCAGACGAGACAAAGCTCCCTTTACTCCCTCTTCAATATTTATCCCTGTTTCTTATCTTCCTTATTTGTCTATTTTTGTTATAACTGATTAAGCGATTATTATTATTATTATCATTGTTATTATTATTATTATTATTATTATTATTATTATTATTATTATTATTATTATTATTATTATTATTAGTGTTCATTCACCTACCTTTCCCCTTCTATCTCCCCTTCCTTCGGTTACTTAGCGTAATTAATACAGCTCGCGAATGCTCCAGGCTTTACCTTTAGATATAATTCCCTTCAGCCCTTCCTTCTTTCCTCCCTTCTACATCTACTCGGTCTCTTTCTATCACACCAAATCCGTCTTTATTTTCTCTCACCATTAGACTAAAATTAGACACACGAGCTGCAAATTTTCCCTCGCTATTTTTCTTTTCCAAGCCACCGTCGTTTTTAAAGAGTTCCTTCCTTTCACTATAACTTTATTTCGATTTATACACATTCCCTACCCGCCATCTTTCTCTATTGTTTACATTTAAATAGACTTCCTTCACGTTTACCTCCCGCCTGCATGATACTGCTTCTGCATTCCTTCTCATTCCCTCTATTCCTCCCTTTTCTCCCCTAACAGTTTCCTCCCTTGCATCCCGTCAGTGTATTCTCCCTTTTTTCTCCTCATTCCTTTCCTTTCCTCCTCTCCCCATTCCCTCCCTTTCCTCCCCTATTCATTCCCTCCCATGTATCCTCTCCCTATTCTCTCCCTTTCTTCATCAGTATCCTATTCCAGTTAGCATCAGCGGCTTTTCTTACCTCTCATCCCATGCTATACTAAAGTCACATTTGTTCCTAGTCCACTAACTTATCCATCATCTTCTTCCTTTTGTTTATACCCAAATAAACTTACTTCACACTGAGCTCTCTAATGCATAATACTGTGTTCTTCATCCTATCCCAGAAAGCACTTTTTTTTATCAACTCCGATCCCATGCTATGCTCAGTTCCTTTGTTCACGGTCCACTCTTCGCTGATAAGTTCGTACGCCCACATCTAGTCACCGGGCGTCAATCCCTCTTCTTTAAGCCACTGCTGAACCTATGCTTGCTAACCTTATCCCCTTGTCGTTACCAAACCCAAGACTACACCACACCCACATCAGGTATATTTCCTTCCATCCCTTATTCCCTTCTTTGTCGTGTTCTTTCATTTTCTATCACTCTGTTCTTTCCTTCTTCATTTTTCTGTATGTTGCTGTTGTTCTTATACTCCTCTTTGTCCTCTTCAGTATTACAGACACATAAATAATCACTTTACACAAGGTTTTATATGTACCTTTAAAACTTCATCCATATCATCCACCTCTCAATACCTAACTACAGCTACGTCATCCTTCTCCTTCAACACCAAGCTACACCCCCGTCATCCACCTCCCTTCAACATCTAGCTACACAACACCTCATCTCCTTTAAGACCTCGTTACACTCACGTCATCCACCTTCATACCTGGCTACACTCACATCATCCACCTTCATTAGTACCTGGCTGCACCTCACTCCTCTCCTTCACCCTCACACCTACACCTCTCCGCACCATTCCATCGAACTTAATCATATCCACCCCTCGCGGCTTAACCTACATCCTCAACCACCTCCTCCTCCTCCTCCTCCTCCTCCTTCTCGCCCCCATTCAGCATACTCAGTCAGGCGTGTCGGCGGCAGGTGTGGCTCAGGTTAATTGAGTATCACCACACCTGCAAGTCCCAACGAGCTGCTTACAGTCACACGGCGCCCTTTGTTAACACGGACTGGGAGGGAGGAGGAACAGGTTCACAATGGACTCTCTCACCTAATCATCATCATCATCATCATCGTTACTGGTATTTTCAACTACGCTCCTTTTAGATGTACTGTAATAATTTCGCCGTGAAGGATCTACCAGCACCTTCTTCCGCCTTTCCCCACCACCCATTAGTAGTAACAGTAGTAGTAGCAGTAATAGTAGTAGTAGTAGTAGTAGTAGTAGTAGTAGAAGTAGTAGTAGTAAAATAAGTAAAAGTAGTAACAGTAATAGAAGCAGTAGCAGTAATAACAATAATAATTAGTAATGATTATACCTCAGTAATGATAACGAGCTCCTGCCCCAATTGCAAATAATATAAAGGTCAGGGATCAATCAACCTTTTTATTTAGCCTTGATTACTATATTTCCTTTTGTGTTGAACGTTTGGTAAGTCACACGAAATTATTCAGAACAGAAAGTCATCAACATAAGAATGAAGAGGACAAAACCCACCACTGCCAACTCTAGGGACTTTCATCGCCACCTTTAACTACCTCGAACAGACGTCAAAAGCCTTCATGTTTCAACTCCATCTTCCTCAAGTCATATTCTTCCTCATTATCATCCAATTATTTCTCTCATTTTCCATATTCTTTCTCATCTTGCGAATCTTTATTACCTCCTATTTTTTTACGTCATCATTCCTCGCTGTTATTTCTTTCCACACTAATTGATTCCACCTGTTATTTTTTTTTTGCTTTACTACTACTACTACTACTACTACTACTACTACTACTACTACTACTATTACTACTACTACTATTACTACAGCACCTATCAACACTACCACTCCTGCTGCCTCTAACTCCTCCTCCTCCTCCTCCTCCATTCTCCGCGGGTTAATCGGCAGAATTGATGCGTAATGGAGAGTCAAGGGGTGAATGGCGGAGGAGGAGGAGGAGGAGGAGGAGGAGGAGGAGGTAAACGAGGGGATCTGGCGAGCACTAACTCTACACTAGGCAAATAAACGAGGACGTAAATCTCTTCCAAAGTAGCTAAGACAGACACACACACACACACACACACACACACACACACACACACACACACACACACAGGTAGGGCAAGCAGATGACTGTGAGATAAGTTAATGGTAGAGTGAAGGGGAGGCTGGGAAATAGAGGAGGAGGAGGAGGAGGAGGAGGAGAAGGAAAAGAAGGAGGAGGAGGAGGAGAGGAGAAACAATTAGGTAAATGGGAAGGGAAGTAAAGAAGGAAAGGAGGTGCTGAGAAAGAAGATACGATAACCAACTAGCTTGCAGGAGGAGGCTGGATGCAGAGAAGCAGGAAGAGGAGAGAAAGAAAACAGGAGGTGTGAAAAAGGCGAGAAGGGGCTGATGGATATAATGGATGCAGGAAATGAGAGGAGAGAAAACACAGTAAGCAGTGCAAGGTAATAAGTAGGCATGCAAGGTAGTTAACAAGGCAGAAACATAGTTGATAGGCAAGAGGGCAAAGCAGAGGAGAGAAAGGGAGAGGAATATGAGGAAGAGGAAGTAGGTGGCTGGGTGAGTTGCTAAGTAGGTTATACAGGTAGGTTAAGTAGGTAGGCATGTAGGTTAGAGGCGAGGGAAAGTTCAAAGAGGATAAGGGAATAGAGGGGATAAGAGAAGAAAGAGGATACACGCGTGGAGTGGTGGCAGGGAGGAAAATGGGAAGGTATAAAGACAGGAGGGAATTTGACACGGGCGCGAGAGAGGAATAGACAGGACAAGAAAGAAGATACGGAAGTTAAATGGTGGTACACAACTTTTTAGACAGCAAGGAATAAAGACAGGACACACGTTGATTTGACAGGTAGATAAGAGTCAGGAGTAGCAAGAAAAGAAAGAAAAGAAATACATAATAAAAAGAGGATAAAAAAAAGTTTCATTTGTTTTAGACAGTAAGAAATAGACAGGTAGAGCTTTAACTTGACAGATAGAGAGGAGACGGGAGTAGCAAGACAGGAAAGAAATAGACAGGAAAAGAAAGGGGTTACAAATGCCTAATGGTGCTAGAGAACCTTTTAGACAGTAATGAACATAGACAGGTAAAATTTTATAGCTACAGAGGAAACGGGAATGTCATAACAGGAAAACCTCGATACAGAGAAATGACACACAGGGGACAGACAGAATGAAGCAGGTAACAGGTAACAGGAGGTAGCAGGGAACAGGTAGGAGGTAAGAGGGAACAACAGGGTGATGCTAAATTACAGCCAGAGATTATAGGCGAACGGGCGCAGGCCGGAGTAACTTACGGAACTTGGTGATGTGATAGCGGCAGATCAAAGCAATAAATTGGCCGAGTCCTAACGCCCCCGAATGGTAGATTGGAGACTGTTCATTGGCCCGCCGGACAACGAATGGGGCGACCGATCCTTCGAGCCAAGTAAACACGGAGATAAGGGGGGAAGGGGGGAGAAGGGGGAGAATAAATGGGGGTGAGGTGCGGGGAGGTGAGGTGGACGAGTTGGTGGGTGGGTAGATGCTTCAGTCTGACTGGGTAAGGGGAGAATGAAAGGGGGGATGTTGTGTTGTGGGGTGAGATGAGGTGGGGTGAGGAAGTGAGGTAAGGTGGACGAGAGTGGGTGGGTGCATGCTTCTGTCTGCTTGGGTGGGAGAAAGAATAGTCTGAGGGAGAGGTTAAATGTGTAAATTAGGTTGTTGTTTGAGATTAGGTGGATGGCTTGGGGTGTTGTTTTGTGTTGTGGAGTGACGTGGGGTGATCGAGAGGGTGGGTGGGTTGGAGATACTTCTGTCTGATTTGGTAGGAGAAAGAATGGTTTGAGGGAGAGGTCAAACGTGTGAATTAGGTTGATGATTGAAGTTTAAGAAGCAAGGTTTAAGTGGAGAAGTGTTTGCGAGTGGACGAGTAGATTGGAATGGAGTGGGTGGATGAATGAGTGAGTGAGTTACGTTGTGTTTGATTGGAAAAGACTAAGAATTACTTGGTGGAATAGAGGTTCAAAGGTGGAATCGACAGGGCCATTAACTGAAGCTCAGGTGGAATGGGCAGGTAAGGATGGTGTGGAAAACTCTTAGGGACGTGTACGTAAGATTTCACCATTAACGAAAGTCCCCTAGATACTTCAAACGATTCCCTCAACCATTAGGCACAACGTCAGGTGGTAATGTTTAATGCCGGAGCCTTAAGCGGAGCAGAGGAGAGGAGGGGGGCGGGAGGGAGGTTAGGTAAGGAATGTTTAACGAGGGCACAATGTTTTATGGATGCGCGCTAGTGAATGATTGAGAGGGGTGGGAGAGATGATGCTTCGGGGAATGTTCAGAGAGTACCCGGAACATGCTTAATCCATCTCGCTACTCTAAGTACTCCGCTCAAAGTTTTATTAGCGATTACGTTGTGGTGATGTGAATGTTTTAGCGTGTGTATTGATGCCACTGCCACCACTAGTAACTGTCCCCTTTAACGGTCACTACTAATACGAACACTAATACTTATACTGATACTACTACTGTTACTACTTTTTGCTTTAAATGGTTACTACTAATACTACTTTTTTTTACATCAAAGGATACGGCTCAAGGGCAACAAAAAGGGTACAAAAAAAGCCCGCTACTCGCCGCTCCCACAAAAGTAAAAAGTAAAGAGTAGCCAAAAGAGAGGTCAATTACTTATACTAATACTAATACTGTTACTACTTTTTCTTTTAAATGACTACTTTTTTGTAGAGTAAAGGAAGCAGCTCACGGGTAAAAAAAAAAAGTAAGAGAAAAAAAGCCCGCTGAAAACTGACCCAATAAAAAAAAAAAGTTCAAAAGAGTGCCCAAAGGAGAGATCAGTTTACTAATACTTATACTAATACTAATACTGTTGCAACTTGTCCCTTTAAATGACTACTAATACAACTAATACAAACACTAATAATAATGCTACTGTTACTACTTCTTCGACACCATGGCTACTGACGTGGAAGAGGAAGAAAAAAGGAACGCAAAACAGAAGCAGAAAAATATAAAAAAAAGCCCTTGAATTCAAACCCACAAGCGCCACTAACAATGCCACAAGGTCACGACACGAACGACGGAAATACTTGGGAGGGAAAAACGGCCGCGGACCACGAAGGGGCCACACACACACACACACACACACACACACACACACACACACACACACACACACACACACACACAAACGCGCGTGACTCGGGGCACTTGTGACTGGTGATCAAAAGAGACGAAGAGCGTAAAAGAGAAAAAAAATCAAAAGGGGAAAAAATAATGTGAGTGAGGCCATATATCCTGTGCTTCCCTAGGCCACTACGCCACCTGCCGAGTCACACACCTGTTGTTAATGGCGGCCCAGGTGTGTGTGGGAGGAAGGAAGAGACGGTAGGGTCACAGGTGATGGGGACGGAGTGAGGGAGGGTGATGAGAAGAAAGTGAGGA
>NC_066518.1:8141609-8144109 GCF_024679095.1 Eriocheir sinensis
TCTCACACTTCCCTACAAAAAAAAAAAATACGTTTAAATTTCACAAAAAACAGACGAGTTACACTGAAAAAAAAATACACTCGTCTTCGAAATAAGAAGTCCACAACATACAACTACAAGAAATACAAATTAATTGAAACTCTAAAACTAATTACAACACACTTTCACAACAAAGGGGGAGATAGAGAAAAGGGTCAACGGGTTCAAGAAAGAAAAAAAAAACACCCAAAACAGAAGTCCGCCCCACACAACTTTAAAGGTACGAAAAATAATTAAATTCGTGTTACCTCGAATTCACGAAATCTAATGTTAGAGGAAATTTCCGAATCACCGCTAAAAAAGTAATCCTCCACTGCCTGAAAACTAGAAATTCACAAATACCGGAATTCTATGAAGGGCGGCCAATCAACTATTCCATTATTATCATTCTGACCTGAGCGCGACGTGACCCGGACGCGTATCACTGAGGTCTCGGCGGGTCATGCAGGAAAGGACGGCTTTTTTTTTTTTTTTTGTGTGTGTGTCTCTCTCTCTCTCTCTCTCTCTCTCTCTCTCTCTCTCTCTCTCTCTCTCTCTCTCTCTCTCTCTCTCTCTCTCTCTCTCTCTCTCGGGGAATTGAGGGAATTTAGGACGGCGAGGGAAAGAAAGAAAGAAAGAAAGAAAGAAATTAAAGCAAAAAATAAAGAAAGTAAGAAAAGAAAGGAAATGATTTAATGAATGAATAAAGAGAAGAAAAAAAAAGAAAAGTGATAGCTTCTCCAGATTAAAATAAAATGGAAATTCTCACGGGTAACAATCTGACACTTTAAGGCAGTTTTAAGCAGCTTGGTGACAGACATATGTTCTCTCCCACCACACGCTCGGAAGGCCAACGGGACGGAGATGAACACCGGAGCCACGCGCAGCTGTAGTGTATGCTCCCAACCTTACCTCTACTTGTGACACTGACCCCGCTCTTTTTTTAGCAATTTCCTCTCCTTACTATACTGTCATTGCTTTTTAATTTTTCATATCCATATTTGTTCATCCATGGGACTCTGTTTAGGTCTCTATTAGTTTTTTTTTCCGTTGATGCCCTTTCATGGATCTCAATAACAATAATGAAAATAACAAGTCACACGTACAGCCGAGTGTATAGTGCTCGCGTTCCTCATACACTTCAGTTTTAGTAATGTTCCAATATTCATTTTTTTTATTTTCCATTGATGCCCTTTCATGGATCTCAATAACAGTCATAATATTAATAATCAAGCACACGTATACAGGCAGGTTTTTAGTGTTCGCTTTCTTCATATATTCCAGTGTTTTATCAGTGTTACAATATTATTTTTTCCCCCTAAGTAGTCTCATTTTTTATAATAATGTACCCGAGCACTCAATCTACATAATTCATTTTTAGGGGTGAAAGGAGAGTGCTTTTGTTCAGGTCAGCGAGATTAATCTGTTTGTGTCTGTTCGTCGCTCTTTATGCCGTAAATAGCGAGACGCAACCTTCCATTAAGTGTGGTGAACGGCTCGCCACAAACAAGCTTCCTCGTATAACTGGAGCTTTAGCCTGAAGGTTGCCTGAACAAAGGTTACAGTTTTATAGTTCGGCTTTTACTTCCACCAAACACCAGCGGCCTAACTTTTACCTCACAAAAATGCAACCACAAAACACCAAGAGCCAATTGTTTTTATTATCTGACGAAAGAATAACAACAGAAACGCTCTATTACTTCGTGGCGCAAATGGGAAAGCAGGCGACTAAAGCTCCCGCCTTCATTGCACTTGGGCGGCTTTTGACCTCCACCTGACACCACTACTCAGAATGCTGCATAAAATATCTCGCAATAACTGCAAGACTCTACCTCTCTACCCAGAACAAAATTACACCTTTCTACCCGTGACAAAATTACACTACTTACAACATAATTACTTCCGTTTTTTATAATAATAGAAGAAAAGGTCGGGTTTTTGAATCGTCCAAGTCTTCATTTCCGAGAGTACATTATGAAGAAAAACGATGAAGAACGTAAAGAAGTTAAAATCGGAGTCTTACAACCCGCTTATCACTCCTCTCACACCCTCACACTATCGCCTCCCTAACCAAGTCATCGTCACACTCATCACGCTCATTTTCCCTCCCCGGGCACTATCACTCTCACACATAGGGGCACTCTTTTATCTCCTTATCGCCCCACACACCTTCATCCCCCCTTAAAGATATGGTTTAGTGCCCCCTCAATGCTACTTTTATCGAGTCTACTTCCTCAGCCACGCCTGTTGTTGACTCTTCTCTTCCCTCTACTCCCCTCTCCCCTCTTCTCTCATCTCCACCCTCTTCTCTCCGCTTCTCCTCCCTCTCTCTCCCTCTGTAGCCTTTTCATACTTTTTGTTGTTCATTTTTTATATTCTTTTAAGCCTATACCATCTTCCTCCTCCTCCTCTTCCTCCTCCTCTCTTCCCCAGCCTTCCTCTTAATTATCTTCCACGCCTTCTCCCCCTCTGCATTCTTCCC
>NC_066518.1:8149109-8159109 GCF_024679095.1 Eriocheir sinensis
GAAGGGGGGAAATAGAAGGGGAGTTAAAGGGGGTGCAAAAGAGGGGTGGAATGAGGGTGAAGGGGGGAATAAAGGGGGAAGGTAAAGGGAAGTTGAGGTAGAGGGAAAGAAGAGGGTAAAAGACGAGGGGTGAAGGGGGGTGAGGGGGGACTAAAAGAAGGATCAAGGGGGAGGGGGGGCCTCTGAATATCTTTACCCCTCCCCCCCACCCACCCCACTCCCCCTGTGCCAAGAGTTGAGACAAAGAAATCGTGTAAAGAACAGACAGACTCGGACTCGGCAAAACATTTTACAGATTCTGTGCAACACTTTTCCCGGAGATTCTTTGGAGCACATTTTTCTTTGGCGCTGAACAACACACGAAGGAACAACACAAGGAAGAAGAAAGGTTGGTTAAAAGCGTGTGTTGTAATGTTCTTTCTCTTTTTTTTGTTTTGTTTTGTTTTTATTTTATTTTTTGCAGTTTTTAATATACTCTCTTTCTCATTTTGTTGCTGTTGTTATACTTTTTTTATGTTTTTACTTTCTTTTTCTTATTTTCTTTCCTCTCCTGCCCTCCACCGCCTCCTTCTTTCCTCTTAATCCCTCCTCCTTCCTTCCTTCCTTCCTTCTTCCTCCTCCTTCCCTCTTCCTTCTACCTTTCGTCGCCTCCTCCCATTCCTCTCCTTCCCTCTTCCTTCTTACTCCTCCTTTCCTTCCTTTCTACTCTCCGTCCCCTACTTCACTCTTCTCCCTCCTTCCCTCTTCCTCCTCCTTCCTTCCTTCCTTCTTCCTTTCCCCTCCTACACTCCGTTGCCTCCTTTCTTCTTCCTCCTCCTTCCTTCAGTCGCTTCTTTCCTTCTTCCTCCTCCTTCCTTTTTTCCTCTTTCCTTCCTTCGCCTCCCTTCCTCCTCTTCCTTTCCCAGCCTTCTAACTTATTCTTTGCTCCTTCTTCCGATACTTTTCTCTGCCCCCTCCTCCTCCTCTTCCTCCTCCTCCTCCACTCCTAACCCCTTGCTCTGCCCTGCCTTCCCCTTCCTCTCCCTTCACCCTTACAATATAATCTCCTTCTCCCACCCCTTCCTTTTGCTTCCACGTCCACTCTCTCCCATCCAATCCCTTTTGCCTCCATCCTTTCAGACACCCTCCCTCCCCACCCCATACCCGACCCCAACACGTTTTCCCTCCACTTAACCACGCCTCCCCTTTCTTCCTTCCCCCCCTCCTGAAGGCTCTTGGAGGAGTAAGCAATGTTTGTGTGTCACGCGCCCGTTTCTTGTCCAGTTCTTGTTTCAGACGAGTCTCAATACCCGGTGGAAAGGTGACAAATATTTCCTATACTTGAAAGGAAGGAAAAAGACAAACAGGAAAAAAACACGAAGGAAAGGAACAACAGAATAGGAGGAGGAGGAGGAGGAGGAGGAGGAGGGGGGGGAGGAGGAGGAGATAGTTTGTGTGCGAGTGTGGGGGGAGGTTAAGCTGTGTGTGTGTTTTTTGTATCGGTGTGTGTGTGTGTGTGTGTGTGTGTGTGTGAGCGAGTACGTATACAAACTTTTTTTTTTACCTCCCATTGTTGTTTCATATTTTACTAGCGAATTTATGTTTCCCGAAATAATCTTTCATCCTTTTATTACATCGTTTCTTCTTCCTGCCCTCTATTCTTCCTTCCTTCCGCCCTTTTTTCCCCTGACTATAACCTCGAGGCATAGATTCCCCTTCCCTGCCATTTCCTCACGCTCCTCCTCCTCCTTGTTCTCCTCCTCCTTTTTTTCCGTCCTTCCGAATTTAACTTCCTTCCCCTTTCTTAACGATCTCCTCCACCTCTCTCTTTATACCTTGCCTTCCTTCTTCCTTTCTGCTTCGTTCTGTCTGTCAATCTGTCTGTCAATCTGTCTCTCGTCTGTCTTGTTCCATTCCGTTCTTCCGAATTTAACTTTCTTCCCCTTTCTTAACGATCTCCTCCACTTCTCTCTTTAAACCTCGCCTTTCATTCCTCCCTTATAATTCGTTCTGTCTGTCAATCTGTCTGCCAATCTGTCTCTCGTCTGTCTTGTTCCTTTCCGTTCTTCCGAATTTAACTTCCTTCCCCTTTCTTAACGACCTCCTCCACTTCTCTCTTCAAACCTCGCCTTCCTTCTTCCCTTCTGCTTCGTTTTATGCCTGTCAATCTGTCTTCTGTTCGTCTTTCTGTCTGTTTTTTATTTATCTTTCATCCCCTCTCTTAACGATCACCTCCACTACTCTCTTCAAACCTTGTCTTTCTTTCTTCCCTTATACTTTCTCTGCCTGTCAATCTGTCTGTCTTGCGTCTTTCTGTCCATCTGTCTGTTTATTTATATATTTATCTGTTCGTCTGTGCGTCTGTATATCTGTTTATCTATTTGTCCGCTTGTCTGTTTTTGTCTGTCCGTTTGTCTGTTTGTCTATCTGTCTCTTTGTCTGTTTGTTAACCTGTTTGTTTGTTCATTTGTCTGTTCGTTAATCTGTCTGTTCATCTGTTTGCCGATCTGTTTTATTCGTGTTTTTGTTTGTTTGTTTGTTTTATCTATGTTTGTTGATATGTATGTTATCTGTCTGTTTGTTTGTCTCTCTCTCTCTCTCTCTCTCTCTCTCTCTCTCTCTCTCTCTCTCTCTCTCTCTCTGACAGCAATTTTCTCCTATTTCACACATAATTACCAGACGAAGAGCACACACACACACACACACACACACACACACACACACACACACACACACACACACACACACACACACACACACACACACCTCGTTCCTTCGCCCAATAACGACACCCCCCCCCCCCAAAAAAAAAAACCAGCAACAAGCTCAATGCATCACGCCCAAATTACCAACTCGCACGCCTATTGTTATTCATCTTTTTTTTTCAAGAGGGAAGGTTTGTTGATGGTTATAGAGAAAGGGAGGGGGGAAGGGGGGGCGGGAGGGGGGTGATTGAGGTTCCTATTAGTAAAGAGTAAGTATAGATAGGAAAGTAAAGAGAAGTAAAATAATTATGATGGAAAGCGAGCAATAAACAGCAGAGGAAGAAGTAGTAGTAGTAGTAATAGTAGTAGTAGTAGTAGTAGTTGCGTTGTGAGCGGTATATTTTCTCATATCCTTTCACAAAGCAATTCATTGGCCCCACCCCGCCAATGACTGTGGCCGACAACCATCTTTATTTAATATTACAAACTTTACTAAACATTTTTTATTTTGCTAACAGAGCTTGTGGTTGATACGACTATCAACCACCGTCGCCTCAAAGTCCAGGTCAGCAATGCGGGTGGTTTTGGGTGCAGGTGACCTCTCAGGCAGACCAAGGCTGACCTCAGGAGGGAGAAGGACAGCCTGCATCTCATCCAGGCGACCACACTGCTTCTTGGCTGTTGTTTCTTATCCGCCAGTGTTTCAGCAGTCTTGTGTAAAGCTCGCCCTTGGTCCCATCCCTCCTGCCGTCGTGAATACCCGGGGTGAAGGAGCCCTGGTCACATTCTGTATTCTTTCTTCATATGCTCTGTTCTTCTCTTGTTCGTTTCTTCTGTGGGCTGCATCAGGGTCAGGTCTCTGTAGTGGGCCATGGGATCAAAGATCCTTATATCAAAATATGCCCTTTCCACAGTCCAAAACCCTCTGGCGCTAACATCCACTCGTGCTTCGTTCAGAAACATTAGCTCTGGCGTCTGGCGAGGTGTTCGCCTTGCAGAGGGAGCAGCATGGGTTCCACAGTCACGTCGTGGCAGACTTCTTTCAGCATATGAGCTGTTACGTCTCTTACTTCATCATGTCTCATGCAGACGAAACCTCCTCTCTTGCATGTCATGGCATGATTTTGGTTGAAGGGTGAGCCACAGTTACACATGTTTGGGAGCCCATCCACTGGCCAGCCATACCTGAGGGCAAGGGCATCAGTAAATTCTTTTTTGTTTAAGTTGAAGCCTTTTGATAGGTAGGTAGTGTGGTTAGCCAGTTTGAAGCGCCCACTTCCTGTGCAATATCTGTCCTCCTCCTTGTGTCTTCTGGGAGTTCTCTCATTAGGTCACTCAGAGTGTCTCTCTGTTTTCCTTCTCTGTTTTTGGAGATTTCATTCCTTAGTGACCTAATATCTTGAGGGTTGTCTTCTCCCCTTTCATTTTGATAGTAGTAGTAGTAGTAGTAGTAGTAGTAGTAGTAGTAGTAGTAGTAATATAAATAGTATCAATTTCTGAGGATTATTTTCTATTTTTTTATTTTTTTTTATTTTCTCACTTTCAACATTCTTCCCATTTTCTCCACTCTCTCTCTCTCTCTCTCTCTCTCTCTCTCTCTCTCTCTCTCTCTCTCTCTCGTTCACCTCCATCACCACCACCTCACTGACGCCTCCTCTCATAACCTCCCATTCCCTTCACCTCCACGCCATCTCCTTAGCCACACCTTATCTCCACCACCAATCCCTTCCTCTCCCATCCCTTTGCATCATCCCTCCTTCCTCCCTATACCCTCTTCCACCACCATTACACTCCTCCCCCTCCTCCCCCTCTTCCTTTTTTCAACAGTCTCAACCTTCCTTTCCCTCCCACACTATCTCCCCTTCTATCGCTGTCTCCCACGCCCATTATCTCTTTAAATATCACTAAAATGAGTAGTTAATTATTGCTCGTATGTCAGGTTGGGTCGTGCTTATAAATACCTGCTTCTACTGATGATGATGATGATGATGATGATGATGATGATGATGCTACTATGGCTACTGCGTCTACTACCTGCTATGTATGGTTCAGGTGTTAAATGAAGTACCTGGCCTTAATTAGCATGGGAACTCCCCTCTATACCTTGCCCGTCATCGCCCTTTGCTTCTCTTTTGTTTTTTTGTTTGTTTTTTCTTTCCGCCGCCTCCTGCTCTTTCTCTTCTTTTTTTTCCTATTTCTCTTTCTCTCTTTTTCAATCTATTTCGCTTCCTCTTTTTCTTTCTCTCTTTCTCCCTTCACTATTTCCTTCTCCGTTTCCCCTTCCTTCTCTTTCTCTTCGTCTTTCTCATTCTATTCCTCATTCTCTTTTTGTTCCTCTTTCTCATTCTCTTTCTCATTCTCTTTCTCTTCCTTTTTTCTTTCTCTTTCTTCTTCTTCTTCTTCTTCTTCTTCTTCTTCTTCTTCTTCTTCTTCTTCCTTCTCCTCCTCCTCCTCTTCCTCTTCCTCCTCCTGCTCCTCCTCCTCGTGTGTGTGGCATCATTATCCTTTATCAAGCAATCATCTTAATGAGGCGACACACGCTTGCCTTTTCCCCCATCACCCATAATTAGAAGCACTCATCTTACCCCATTCCCTGTCCGCCATGCCAAACGTTTCCATTCCTCCTGCATGTCATCCCCACCTTCTTCCTCCTCCCCCCTTCTCTTGTTCCTCCTCCTTCTCCTCGTCGTCGTCGTCGTTTTCCTACTCCTCCTCCTCCTCCTCCTCCTCGTCTTCGTCTTTGTCTGTGTTTTACTTTTTCTTCTTGCTCTTGTTCTGTTTTTTGTTCTCTTGTTTTTCTTCTTATTTCTTGTCCTTGTCTTTTCTTGTTCTTGTTTTTTTCGTGTTCTTTTTTTTTTGTTTTGTTTTGTTTTCTTGTTCTTTATTTCTTGTTTTTTTCTTCTTTTTCTTTTTCCTCTTCTTCTACTCTATCTTCCTTCTCTTTATCTTCTTTCTTTCTATTTCTCGTTTTCTTTTTTTCAGTCTATTTCTCTTTCTCTTTTTCTTTCTCTCTCTTTTTCCCTTCCCCTTTTTCCCTTTCTCTTTTCTTCTTTCCTTCTCCCTTTCCCCTTCTTTCTCTTTCTCTTCCTCTTTCTCTTTTTTCTTTCTCATTCTCTTTCTCATTCTCTTTCTCATTCTCCACCTCACTTGTTCGCACCACAGTCTCTCTCTCTCTCTCTCTCTCTCTCTCTCTCTCTCTCTCTCTCTCTCTCTCTCTCTCTCTCTCTCCTTCATGAACTCAGTTTCTTCCTCCCAAAACCAAGTCACTGATCTCTACTCTTTCTATAAACCTTCTTTCCTCCATTCTCATGCGTTCTTTTTCTCCCCTTTGATTCAGTTTCATCTCTACTGCGTATTACTATCGCTCTTGTTTCACTACCACCACCACCACCACCACTACTACTACTACTACTACTACTACTACTACCAGCATCATTATCACAACCCTCAACACGTACTCTCCTTATCAATTTGCCTCTCTCATTAACACCTAACATTCCCACCACCCCCACCATCACCACCACACTCAACCAGCCCCACCACAGCCCAGCTCAGCCCAACCACACCCTGCTACACACATTTACACCCACCTATGGACCCGGAGCAAGCAGGCAGCAAGCAAGTCAGGCCAACTATGTTAATTAAGAGAGTCAC
This sequence comes from Eriocheir sinensis, assembly GCF_024679095.1. Classification (NCBI taxonomy): domain Eukaryota; kingdom Metazoa; phylum Arthropoda; class Malacostraca; order Decapoda; family Varunidae; genus Eriocheir; species Eriocheir sinensis. Next base: position 8,155,448 of record NC_066518.1, read on the forward strand.
CTTCGCCAGGCCAGCATCTATAATTCCCACGTTACGAGCCCTTGCCTTAGTCCCTGCATTAGCTCCCCTTCCCCCCCTCCCACTCCCTCTTTCCCTCCCTCCGCCTCCTCCTCCTCCTCCTCCCAGTTAGTTGCCTTCCTTTGCCTTCCCTTGCCTTGTCTCCCCTTCCCTCATATTCCTTCCTTTATCCTATTTCTGGCATTAGCTCCCCTTCCCCCCTCCCACTCTCTCTTTCCCTCCCTCCGCCTCCTCCTCCTTCCAGTCAGTTGCCTTCCTTTGCCTTCCCTTGCCTTGTCTCCCCTTCCTTCCTTTACCCTATTCCCTGCATTAGTACGCTTCCTTTCCACTTTCCTGTCCCTTCTTCTTCACTTTCTTTGCCTTTCTCTACCCCCCAGTCCGTTCCCTTTCATTTTCTTCGCTTTATCGTCCCTTCCCATTACCTTTCCCTCATCTTCTTTTCCATGCCCTCCCCCCTCTGCACTTGCCCCACCCTTCCCTATTACATCCCTTCCCCTTCCAACCTCCCTCCTACTCCCCATCCCCCAGTGTGAAGTCCGTATGGTAATGGCCGCGGCGAAGGTCATAGCGAGGATACATGGGGGTGCTTGTGCATGGCCTGTAATCCCCGTAGAGTGTGACCTATGGGCTTGTAATGGGGCAATGGGCCGATGCTGGGGTTAATGGGGGCAGAAAGTAGTAGTAGAGGTAGAGTTTGTATTGTTTGAGTTGTGTCTTTATTTTTTGTTTTACTTTTGTTTCTCTCACTATTCTTTATTCTGTATCATGTAATCTCGTATTTGCTGTTCCTCTTTTCTTTCTTCTTTTTTTTTTTTTGGGGGGGGGGGCGTTCTTCTTACCCACCCCTCATAACAGATATGCAACCATTACCATCTCTTTCCCTCCTCCTTCCTCCTCTACCTCTTCTTTCTCTTCTCCTCTTCCTCTTCCTCGTCTTCGTCCTCATCTTCACTTCCTCTTTCCCCTCCTTCTCTTGTTCTCTTGTTTTCTTTTTCATTCCTGCTTCTTCATCTTCTTCTTCTTCTTTTTCTGCTTCTAAAATGATGTAACTCTTTTCCTTCTCCTCCTCCTTAACATCCACCTCCTTCTCCTCATCCTCTTCCACTTCCTCCTCCTCCTCCTCCTCCTCCCGGGTGATCTGGGCGCCGGGCGGAGATGACACACGTAACAGAGTGGGCCATTCGCTCCTTATCTCCGAGGCTCGTTCACGGGGCTATTCATTAGTATTAAGGCGTGTGTGTGTGTGTGTGTGTGTGTGTGTGTGTGTGTGTGTGTGTGTGTGTGTGTGTGTGTGTGTGTGTGTGTTCCTAGCTTCACTTCCTTCCTTCCTTCCTTCATTCATTCATTCATTCATTCAGTCAGTCAGTCAGTCAGTCAGTCAGTCAGTCAGTCAGTCAGTCAGTCCCTCTTTCCTTCTTTCTTAAAATCTTTCTTTCTTTCATTATTTCCATCCATCTTTTTTGACTATCCTTCTTTCTTTCTCTATTTATTTATTTCAGTCTTTCAATCATTCTTTCAACCTTTTAATCTTTCTTTCCATCTCTTCCTTCCTTCCTTCCTTCCTTCCTTTCTCCTTACTCCTTCCCCTCTTCCCATTCTGCCCCTCAATCTCGTAAGCCACTTTTTCAATCCTCCTCTTCCTCCATAGTCTTATTTCTCCTCAGTCTTCTCTATCTCCTTTTCACCCTAGACTCTTCCTTCTCTCCCTCCTAAACTTTCCTAAACTTCCTACTCTCCTAAGACTATACAATGTTTCGACGCCTCCCGTAGTATACCTTTTCTTTTGCCACTTAATCTCCTTATCTTCCATTTCCCCTTCCGGCCTCTTTTTCCATCCAATTTGTCCTGATTTTTTTTCTTAAGTCTCCCTCTTCTTGTATAGCTAAGTCTCCCTCTCTGTCTCTCCTCCCGTTTTCTATTATCTCCCTTTTACAGGTTTTCTTCTATTGTGTCTTAGTTTCCTCCCTGTTGTCCCCCTTTTCCTTTCCTCACACCTGTTACCTCTCCTCCTCCTCCTCCTCCTCCTCCTCCTCCTCCTCCTCCCTCCTCCTACTCCTCCAATTTTTATTTTCACACGCCTCAGCAATCTCAGAAGTTGGTATGTTTCATTTTATTTTTAAGGTGTAACTCTCTCTCTCTCTCTCTCTCTCTCTCTCTCTCTCTCTCTCTCTCTCTCTCTCTCTCTCTCTCTCTCTCCTCAAAACTGACTCCCACACACAAAAGCCTCTCTAACCTGATGCTAATGAGGACGAGCCCGAGCCGACAGGTAGAAAAGTGGCGGGCAGGTAAGTCCCGGGAAGCGGATATACGGTGATACCCCGACGTAGGAATAATGGAGGGATGGATGCACATGGAGGGAGAAAGAAGATGGAGGCTAAAAAAGGATAGAGGAAAATGGACACGCGAATAGATGAAGAAAGGTATGAGAGAACAAAGGATATACGAAAAGATAAAAAAAAAAGCACACAGAGGAAGATGGGTGGACAAGTAAACACGAGAATGGACAAACAAGAAAAGTGTAAGAAAAACAAAGGAGACATGTGATAAGATAAAGAGGTAAACGGAGAAAACAGGACGTAGATAAGTAGACATGTAAACACATATAAAGAGATGATCGAAAGAAAATGTTAAGGCGTGGCAAAAGAATGAAAACGAGCTAGAGAAAACTGAACATTGTCAGGGTAAACTAACATCACACAGAGGTAGAGAACGTTAGGAAAGGCATATTTTTTCCTTGAGTGTACTAGAAATCCCTGATGAAGATGATAATAAAGAAATACAACAGACAAGAATACAGACAAGGAACTCATGTGGTAGACAGGTGGTGAAACTGAAAGGAATACAAGGAGGAAAACACGCCAATAGACAAACAGTTGAGTGTAGAGATAAAAATAAATATAGGTAGACAGAATGGCAGCTTGGTGAAGGGAGATGAGGGTAAACAAAAGTAGATAAAGCTAAATACAGAGATGGATACACGGAAAGGGCATAGTAAGGCAGCGTGATGAAGGGAGATGAGGGTAAAGAAAAGTAAATAAAGCTAAATATAGAGACGAATACACGGAAAGGACATAGAAAGGCAGCTTGGTGAAGGAAGAGGTGGGTGGACAGTACTTGATAATGCTGTTGATAGATAAGATAGAAACACTGAAGGAGATAGAAAAGCTGCTTGGTGTAGAGGTAGTAAACAGACAGAGGTAGATAAAGCTAAATATAGAGATGAATCCATTCGAGGACACTGAAGGGCAAAGGGCAGCAGAGGTAGGTAGACAGACAGACAGAGGGAAGGATGGACACACAACCACGTATATATACATTCAATGATTCACAGGTATACGTGGGAAGCGCTGAGCCGCGATTTCCACACAGGAAGCCATTCACTCATTCCCGTAAGCTGACATTCTTACATTCAAACACATTCACACCCACACACACACACACACACACACACACACACACACACACACACACAGTGGCACTTGCCCTCAAAATCATTGACTCTAAATTCATCGAAGTTGATCGGTTTGCCGAGTCGCTCAGCTACTTTGTAATAATAGTTTTGTATCATTACCAATCCATTTGACTTCGCCTACAGGTTTCAGATGTCGCGGCGCCTCGCATGCTTACAAGGACAATACTGAAGC
>NC_066518.1:8164109-8194109 GCF_024679095.1 Eriocheir sinensis
TTTTTTTTTCTCGTCTATTTAACTAATATTTTTCTCCTGCAGGATATTGGAAAAGTGTTGGACTGACTGTGGTTGGTTAGTTAACAAGAGGGAGAGAGGATGGGAAGAGGGAGGGAAGCAGGGAGGAGGGGAAGAGTGACAGAAAGAGAGGAGGGGGGGGGTGAGGGAGAAAACAGACTGGGAGGAGAGGAAGAGGAGGGAGTGACAGGAAGGGAGGGAGGAAGGAAGGAAGGGGTGAGGAAACATATTGTGAGGGGGAGAGGAAGGGTGAGGCAGGAAGGGAGGAGTGACAAGAAAAGGGGAAAGAAGGGAGGGGAAGGAGGGAGTGGAAGTGAGGAAACAGATTGTGAGGGGAAAGGAAAGGGGAAGATTGAAGAAGAAGGGAGGAATGAAAAGAGAGGGGGAAGAAGGGAAGGGGTGCGAAAAGATTGTGTGAGGGAGAGGAGAGGAGAGAAAGGAAAGAGTAACAGGAAGCGGAGGAAGAAAAGGAGCGGTAAGGAAAACAGACTGTGAGAGAGAGAAGAGAGGAAAGGAAAACAGGAAAGGAGGAATGGCAGAATGGGACGAAGGCGGGAAAGTGATAGTGAGGAAAGATTGTGAGGAGACAGGAAGAGGGGAAGATTAAGAGAGAAGAAGGGAAGGACATGAGAGGGAAGATGAAGGGAATTTAAGCGGAGGGAAAATAGAGGAAAGGAATGGAGTGGGAATATGAGAGAGCGGTTAAGAGAGTGGCTGGACAGGGCAAGGAAAGGTAAGGGCAATGACGTACCGATGAGAGAAGGGAGGAAAGAGAGAGAAATGGTGGAGATACTAAAGGTCAAGGTGATGGAGAGCAGTGGAAGGAAGAACGTAGAGAAGGAGTTAAAAGGCTGCAGCAGAGGATGGATGGAGGATGGAATGGGAAGATATGGTATAAGGCAGAAGGAAAACGATTAGAGAAGGGAAGAGAAAGAGGAGAACAGGGTGAGGATGAGAGATGACAATATGATGGGTAGTTGGGGAAGGGAGAATATAAGAGGAGAGTTAAAGAGACTGCAGTAAGGAATGAGGGGTGGGAAGGAATGGTACGGCAGGAGGGAAGCGATGAAAAAGGGGAGGAAGAGGCACGATTGAAAAGCTCCTCTGTAAACAAAGAAGGAAGTAAAGATCACGAGAGGGCGGACCTATGAAGCGATGCATAGCGATAAAGGTACGAAAAGAAGAAGAAGAAGAAGAAGAAGAAGAAGAAGAAGAAGAAGAAGAAGAAAGAACCGGAACAAGAACAAGAAAAACAAGAACAAGAAGATGGAGAAGGAAAGTTTGATAGTGGAGGAGAAAGAAGGTACAGGAGAAGGAGGAGGAGGAGGAGGAGGAGCATGGAGGAGAAAGAATAGTGAGAGAGAGGGAGAGAGAACAAAGAAGAAAACGAGAGGAAATAGGGAAAGGAAGACTAGAGAACAGGGTATTTATGTGTGTTGTTCTTGCTCAGCCTCCTCCTCCTCCTCCTCTTCCTCCTCCTCCTCCTCCTCGCCATCGTACGTCAGGGCTAATCATCTCTGGGGCGCGGCGGCGATAATCTCTGAATCTTTTCCGTCCTGAGTTGTGGCTCCGATACAAGAGTTATCCCCTCGTAACCTGCCCTGACCTCCCCTCCATAAACCTGCCCCCTACCTGTCTCACCTCCCTCCTCTACCTCCCTACCTCTTACCTCCCACTACCTGTCTGCCTCTACCTCCATGCCCTAAGCTCCCTTCCAATACCTCCCTGTCTCTACCTCTTTGCTCTTTACCTTCCTGCCTCTCCTCCCTGTCCTATCTTATGCCTCCCTCTACCTCCTCCCTTCCTTTCTTTCTCTCTCTATTCAGCCCTGTTTCCCTATCCTTCTTTATCATTCTCTTTTTTTTCTGGGCTACTTTGCTTCTAATTTCCCATCCAATTCCCTATTCACCCCCTTTTTCTTTTCCCGTCCTTCCCCTATTTCCCGTTCTCATTCATATTGTCGATAAACTCCAAGCTTTCTTCCCCATTCGTCATTCCTCTTCTCTTTATGTCGCTGTTTCCTCTTTTATTTCCCTTTCCTACTTATGGTTGTTACTCTAATCCTCAATTCCTTCTTCCCTCCCTCCATTCATTATTTCCTTTTCTCCTCTATTACTCTTTCCCTTTATTGTGTGTGCTCCTATGTCGGTCTATCCACCGTTTTTGCTCATTTCCACGTCATTGTTCTCTCTTCCCATTCTCCATTAGGCCTGGCACGCGCGTATTCCCTATCTGCTTTGCTTCCCCCTTCCCCATCCTTCCCCTCCTCTTCCCTTCTTCCCGTTCATCATTATTCCATTTCCTTCGCTTCCCCCACTGGTTATATTCTCTTCCATGTTGTTCCTCTCTCCTCTTTATTCTCTGTTGCCTCTCTCTTCTCTCCCTCCTCTCTGTGTATTCATTCCATTCTTTTTCCTCCACCTGCTCTCCCCCCAAACACACATCATTTCCTCCTCCTCCTCCTCCTCCTCCTCCTCTACCCCTACCACGCCAACACATCTTCCCACGCTCATAATTAGATGGAAAAAAGTGTGTGTGTGTGTGTGTGTGTGTGTGTGTGTGTGTGTGTGTGTGTGTGTGTGTGTGTGTGTGTGTGTGTGTGTGTGTGATGCATTGATTATCAGCTCCATTTTCTCGCCCTGATCATATTCCGGCCTCCACAGCCTCGAGGGGGGAAGCGGGCACCCCCACGCTATAAAGTGCGCCAAATTCATCATCACACTATGTAAACGCAATCCCGATAAGCTAATAGTGTGCAGACTCAATAATAAGTAATAACAAAAAAATAGACGATAAAAAATACTAATAATAATGAGGGGGATAATAATAACGCTGGTAGTAGTAGTAGTAGTGGTAGTAGTAGTAGTAGTAGTAGTAGTAGTAGTAGTTAACAATATTTATCAAACTCCCTTGAGAGACGGGAAATCCTGTATATTATCTCCCAGAGCGCGCGCACACACACACACATAACACACACACACACACACACACACACACACACACACACACACACACACACATCATGTATTCCCTTTGACACAGTGGCCCTAAATACAGCCAGCCAGCATATTCACTGCTATGCCCACACACCAGCAGCAGCAGACGACGGGTGAGAGGCAGGGGAGGGGAGAAGGGGCTGTCGTGTACTCAATCACCTCCACCATCACCACCACATCCACACCCATTGCATCCACCTTCACCGTCACCAATACTATTCCCAAAGAAACATAAGATACCATAAGGGCTTTTTTATTATTGTTTACCTTTTATTGTGCCCTTGAGCTGTCTCCTTTGTTGTAAAAAAAAAAAAAAATAAAATAAAAGAGAGAGAGAACTAAAATCAACACCACCTTTATTGTTTATCTCGAGTCATCACATTAACTATCACAACCTACTACTACTACTACTACTACTACTACTACTACTATGACTACTACTATCACCTGTCACTATCATTGTATACATTAAGTAGTTTGCCCTCCGCCTTTACTTCGTCTATTTCCAGCATCCTTTAACCCTCTATTACCATCATCATCATCATCATCATCATACTGACTAAATAACAATGCTCGCAATATGGCAACGGTTTCGGTTTCCTTTTTTTTTTTTTCTTTTCTTGCCCAGACTTGATAAAGAATGCATCGGAAAAGGTTCGTCAGCATGTTGGTATACCTAGATAGATAATTGCCGAATAGTCAGCCGAAACTACTTGCCCCCGCCACTACCTGCTGTCACGAAGAGCAGATTATAGGGAAAAATAAATAGATACATAAAATAACAACCGAAAAAAAATGTATAAATAATCTCCCAGAACCAATATCTCCCGACATTGACCTCTCTTTTTGGCCACTCCTTTGACCTCTATTCAGGAGCAGTATGCAGCGGGCTTTTTTTTTTTTTTTTTTTTTTTTTACGCCCTTGAACTGTCTCCTTTGCTGTAAAAAAAAATAATAATAAAAAAAAATAAAAAAAACAGCACCAGATACATCACCATTACCTCACCACCACCACAACCATCTCCACCAACTGTCATCACCACCACCTACAAACTACAGTACCATTACCACCGCCATCACCACTGCAATCACGGAAACCACCACCAATTTGTACTACCGTTCACCATCCCCGCACCCAGAACCACACCAACCGATACCAACAACTCCACACACAAAGAAAATGGGCGAAGAAAACTACCCAAACAAGAATCGCAAACTGGTTGGTAAGAAGAAGAAGAAGAAGAAGAAGAAGAAAAACAACAACAACAACAACAACAACATTCATGGGTTTACCTGAGAGACTACTTCAAACCGATTCACGTACTAAAGACAGATTTCCAGGACTGACTAACCCCACCCCCCTTCTCCTTCTCCCTCGCTCCCTCTTTCGGAGTCTGACTGGCAGCTGGGTACACGCCACACCAAAGCCACGCGTACAGCTCTTTCGCAGCCACAACGGGACCTAAAGAGCAAGGTGGCGCCACAAAACACGTCCACCAAACACTCACTCACACGAGGTCATCCGATGATAATTGTAATACCGAAGACCTTATGTTTGGTTCTCTCTTATCTACCATGGCTACACCTCCTCCTCCTCCTCCTCCCCTCTTCATCCCCCTCCTCCTCCTCCTCCTCCTACTACTACTAATCCTACTACTACTACTACTACAACTATTAAAGCATTATCAACTACAAATAATACCATTACCATTACCTACTACTATTACAACCTACTACAATTTCTGCCTACTACAATTAAAACTACCACTACTACTACTACTACTACTTCTTCCACCTTGCTACTACTACTACTACTACTACTACTACTAGGTACTATGCTGTGAGTGTTTGTGATGCAGTTGTTATAACTCTCTCTCTCTCTCTCTCTCTCTCTCTCTCTCTCTCGGTTTTCAGCAGGAGGGGGAGGAGTCTGGCAAGTTTTCCCGCCTCGATTTGAATTACAATGGAGTTGGAACCCGCGTGATGTGAGGGTTCTGCAGGAGATGGGGAGGGGGGGGAGGGATAGGTGAGGGGAGCGACGCGGCGGTGGTGGCGGTGGTGGTCGTTGAGGCGTGACTTCGGTAATTAGTACCAACAGTTTGTTTGGACTACTACAATTTTCTGTACGTCGCTCTCCTTAAACATTTATCTGCGCCATGCACGTTTACTGCCTCCCTGCCTGTCTGTCTGTCTGCCTTTCTGTCTATCTGCGTACCTGTCTTCCTGTCTATGTCGATCTGCCTGTCTTCCTGCACGCTTATCTATCTGCCTGTCTTTCTGTCTACTTACTTATTTTCGCACCTGCAAGCCTGTCTCCTTATCTACTTCCCTGTCTTCCTGTTTATCTGCTTGTTTTCCCGTCTCTATCTGTCTTCCTGTCTATGTCGATCTGCCTGTCTTCCTGCACGCTTATCTATCTGCCTGTCTTCCTGTCTACCTACTTATTTTCCCACCTGCCAGCCTGTCTCCTTATCTACTTCCCTGCTTGTTTTCCCGTGTCTATCTACTTCCTTTCCCACCACCCTGTCCACCCACCAACTCCTCCTTACCGGTCTCCAACTTTCCTATTTCTCCTACCCGCACACCTGCCTCCGCTAACTGCCCTCATGACCTCTTGCCCGTCTGTATCCTTTCGAACCTGTCAATTTGCTTTCCTGTTCTCTCGTCTGCCTGCCTACCTTGCTGTTCAACTATACTTGCCTTACTGTCTGCCTGCCTCGAGAGCTGTGTAGAAGAGAGAGTGTGTGATCGGGATGGATAAGGATACGTTGGGTGACGAATTATGAAAAGCATCAGACGATAGAAGATAAAAAAAATAAAAAAAATAGTCGTAAGGAAAAGACAAGAAAGAAGAAAAACGACACATGAGGAGATGTCAGATGATGGTAATGATGAATGAATGTAAAGAAGAAAAACACCACAAAATAAAGACAATGAAGAACGAACGTGCATATAAAGAAGAAAAACGACAAATAAGAGAAGATTAGATGGTACTGATAAAAGAATGGCAGGGAACAAGGGCAAAAGGGACAATGAAGAACGATCGTGAGGATGAATCATAACGGACTGAAAGGAGGGAAGGAAACGCGGTAATAGATGAAACAAAGAAAACGATATGGAAGAGGCGTAAAAACAGAGGACAAAATGGAAGAAGGAGGAGGAATGTGAGTTAGGGGTGGAAAGAGACAAACGGCAAAAGGAAGGAAGGAAGGAAATAGAGAAGGAAAGACGATGAAAGAATGAGAGAGAGAGAGAGACAGATGATGGAAAAAAGAGAAATCAGAGGAGCTAAAATTAAAAAAAAATGCCGGATAGTATGAAGGATGAGGCGGAGGAGAGAACAAACGAGGAAGGAAAGGGAGGAGAGAAAGACGAGGAAGGATAAAAAGGGAGACATGATGTATAGAAGAGGAATCAGAGGAGCTAAAATTATAAAAAAAAAGAATGAAGAATAGTATGAAGGATGAGGAAGAGGAGAGAACAAACGAGGAAGGAGAGGGACGAGAGAAAGACGGGAAAGGATAAAAAAGGAGACAGATGATGGAAAGAGGAGACCAGAGAAGCTTAAAGTAAAAAAAAAAAAAGGATAGTACGAGTATGATGGATGCAATGATGGAAGAAGAGAAAGAGAGAACAAATAGGGGAGGGAAGGGAAGGAAAGCGAGTCTGGTAGCGGTAAAAAAAGAACACACAGAGACAGACAACAGAACTGACTTGATGGGATTAGCCGGCAGCAATAAGGCGCGCGCGTTCGACTGTGCGCCAGACGGATTATCAAATACCCAAAAATTATGATAATGAGCATTAGCAGACATTAGAATCATCAGCCCCAGCATTAGGGAAACAAAAAATCCATGGCGTGTGCGTGTGCGCGTGTGTGTGTGTGTGTGTGTGTGTGTGTGTGTGTGTGTGTGTGTGTGTGTGTGTGTGTTGGAGCTAACAAACACTTGCAGCATTCCCGTCACGACACAGCGCACGCAACACAAGAGCAACAACACAGTGCCAACGAGTCGGGGGAAACACAGTGGTCTGGAATACACGTCATCCTGGAAACACTCGCCGCTGGTAAATTAAAACGTGAGCCACTCCTGCTTAGATGAGAGACGAACAGACAGACACGCAAACAGACAGACAGACAGAGAAAAACAGGAAAGAAATATAGACAAAAAACTAGATATACACAGGTTAAAACGTGAGCCACTCTTGCTTAGATGAGGGACGGACAGACAGACAGACACGCAGACAAACAGACAGAGAAAAACAGGTGCAGACAAAGAAATATAGACAAAAAAAATAGATATACACAGGTTAAAACGTGGCCCGCTCCTGCTTAGATGAGGGACGGACAGACAGACAGACACGCAAACACAGACAGAGAAAAACAGGTACAAACAGACAAAGAAATATAGACAAAAAAATAGATATACACAGACTGACAGATAAATATAGTTACAGACAGACAGACGGAGAAAAACAGGTACAGACAAAGAAATATAGACAAAAAACTAGATATACACAGACTGACAGGGAAATAGTTACAGACAGACACGTAAACAGACAGACAGACAGAAAAACAGGTACAGACAGACAAAGAAAAAGATGGACAAAAAACTAGATATACACAGACTGACAGAAATACAGCTACAGACAGACAAAAAAAGACACACAGACAGAAAAAAACAGGTACAGACAGACAAAGAAATAGATACAAAAAACTAGATATATACACAGACTGACAGGGAAATAGTTACAGACAAAAACACAGACACACAGACAGAGAAAAACAGGTACAAACAAAGAAATAGAAAGACAAAAAACTAGATATACACAGACTGACAGAGAAATACAGTTACAGACAGATAAAAAAAACACACACAAATAAAGAAATACAGATACAAACAGACAGATAGATAGAAAGCAAATGTATAAGACAAAGACATTACAGAAGAAGAATACGGAAAGAGAACCAATGAAAAGTAGGTTACAGAGAATACGGAGAAACAGACGGACAGACACAGACAGAAGTAGGGACACAGACATTACCGAGACAGAAAGAAACCCAACCCAGACGGAAGGAGAATCAATGTGTAAGTAAGGTAAGGTTAAATTGGGTGCATACTCTATGGATGCGCGTGGCTCCAATGCTCATCTCCGTACCGTACAAGAAAGTTAGACAATAATGAAGTATAGACGATAGAACTAAACGTCTGTAGCCAAGATCGTAAACAAAAACAATATGAAGCTAGACAACGGTGGAACTAATTGTAATAAAAAAAAACTGGGATCCTTGAAAAAAATATCTTAGTCAAAAATAGATGCATATTAAAAAAACATTTACATAACTCTAATAACAATCATCTCGTATAACAACAGCGAATTACTGAATCTCTCTCTCTCTCTCTCTCTCTCTCTCTCTCTCTCTCTCTCTCTCTCTCTCTCTCTCTCTCTCTCTCTCTCTCTCCGTATATCAAGCGGAAAACAACAACAACAACAGCGATAGGCAGATATATTACTTTTAAATTAAGCCCGGACGAGAAATCAAGCCGGCACGTTACCTGTCTTTTTGCAGGTTAATTAAGTTGCAACGAAACGCATAAAAAGGCAAATATTGACTTACCTCTAATCATCCGTGTAATTAGGCTCCGGCCAGGCCATTTTGCTTCCCTCTAACAATTACATAATGCACCTGAACGCTAATCATTATCTGCTGCATGGGAGAGAGAGAGAGAGAGAGAGAGAGAGAGAGAGAGAGAGAGAGAGACAGACAGACAGACAGACAGACAGACAGACAGACAGACAGACAGACACACAGACAGACAGACACAGACAGACAGGCAAACAAACAAAAAAACAGGCACACAGAAAACAGACAGACAAACAGACAGACACAGACAGAGACAGGCAGACAGACAAGAAAGAAACACAGACAAACAAAGGAAGGAACAAAGAAGGAAAGAAACAAAGAAAGGCAGAGAGAGAGAGAGAGAGAGAGAGAGAGAGAGAGAGAGAGAGAGAGAGAGACTGCAGAACCCTTATTTTTTCCCCGGATATTATATTCACTCTCCTACTGCAAGAGAAATGGAAACTGACATCTGTGTAATCTACTGCATAAAAAAAAATATTTATATACGTAATGTAATGCCTGACCCGCCTGATGGGTAATTAGTCTCCAAAAACTCACTCTTCGGGGGCGGGGAGGTACCACCACGGCCCACGGGTTAAGGAGCGGGTTTCCCATCTCTCAGGTCGTGGGTTCGATTCCCGGAGCCGGTGAAACCCTTTCCTGTTTTTTTTTTTTTTTTTTTTTTTAACATCAAAGGATACGACTCAAGGGCAACAAAAAGAGTAAAAAAAAAAAGCCTGCTACTCGCCGCTCCCACAAAAGTAAAAAGTAGAGAGTAGCCTAAAGAGAGGTCAATTTCGGGAAGGATTCATTTCTCATGTTTTTCGTGTCGCGTTGTGGTTGTGTGGAGATAGGCGGAGAGGGTTTCGGGCAATGCAATAACAGCTATCAATTTGCACCTCATTACACCGTACTCTCTCACCATCGGCATCTGTTTGTTTTAAAGTTGACACATTAACGTAATCTATAAAATATACATAACTGATTATTCTTTCATAGAGTAATGCATATCTAACTGTCTTTATGTCGGTCTATATACCATGCGACGGAGATGTGCACCGCAGCCACGCGCACCCACTATGGCATGTGCACCAAAATTTTCCATGCCCATCAACATATGTGGAGAGAGAGAGAGAGAGAGAGAGAGAGAGAGAGAGAGAGAGAGAGAGAGAGAGAGAGAGAGAGAGAGAGAGAGAGAGAGAGAGAGAGAGAGAGAGAGAAATAAAAAAACCGGTGTGTTGGGGGGAGGAGGGGAGTCACAGGCTACACTACAAGCTATCTTAACTTAATATTCCTCCTCTCCACAAGGCAAGCTTAGGCCTACATTGCCCCCGAGTATTGGTTAGAGTTGACACGGCAAGGATAATGAAGAGCCGTGTTACTTCACTCGACCCCGGGAAGTTAGGCCTAGCTACGAAACCCCGCGTTAGATAATTAGAACCGTGAAAGGCTTCTATGTTACTTGAAAATTCAATATAGTGTAGAAAGTTGTATGTAGATGCTCGGAGTGACCTACATCTGAGGGGAAATAGCCTGTAGCCGTATGTACAATGTAACCTTTTGTTTTTGGTGTGGGGCGGGGGTGGGGGGGGGGGGTTACAGCAAGGGAGGCAGCTCAAGGGTTAAAAGACAAAGAAGCAACAAAAAATAAACGCATATAGTTCAGTGGAGTTTCCATAATGTTGGTGAAGAGGACTCAATATAAAACCCAATAACACATCACGCGACGGTGTATATTTTCTATACACGAATGGCGCCTTTCTAGCTTTACGAGTTCCCGAGGCTGTGAAATCAGGTCTCCGTACCATATAACATACTGGCCACCTCATATAACGAAGAAAACTCAATAGGACCCAGTAACACACATTTGCCCATATTACACACCGTACTGGCCGCCTCATAATATTCAATAACGAAGAAAACTCAATATAAGACCCAGAAACACACATTTGCTTGACGGTAGAGGGAGTTTGCTTAGGGTTTTTTGTTGTGTTGTGTTTGCCTGCAGCTAAAGCCACCATCGTACAGGGCTACCTACCGTTTGGCTACCTACGTCATTTCAAATCAATGGAGGTAAGGTAGGTTCAAGTATAATTAAAGCTGATTATAAACCCCTCAAGTATTCATCTATTATGCTCAAGAATGAAGGAGTCAACGTTTATGTTCTCTGTTCTACGGTGAGTTTGCCTACCTACGTTCTTTCAAATCAATGTTCTAGGAAGGTAAGGTAGGTTCAAGTATAATTAAAGCTGATTATAAACCCCTCAAGTATTCATCTATTATACTCAAGAATGAAGGAGAAAACGTGTGTATGTTCTCTGTTCTACGGTGAGTTTGCCTACCTACGTTCTTTCAAATTAATGTAAAGGCACGTAAGGCAAGTTCAGGTAAGGCTAAAAGTGATTATGTAATGCACAAGTATTGCTCTATTATGCTTGAGAACGAAGGAGCCAACAAGAATGTCAGTTTGCCTACCTACGTTCTTTCAAATGAATGTATAGGCAGGTAAGGCAAGTTCAGGTAAGGCTAAAAGTGATTATGTAAACATCCACAAGTATTTCTCTATTATGCTTGAGAACGAAGGAGCCAACAAGTATGTCCTCTACCCTTGTTCTGCGACGGAGATGAGCATCGGAGCCAAGCGCCGCTATACCATAAGCACCCAAGTTTACCTTTTTACCTTGATGAAATGATACGGTATGTGCGTGCCGTTGCGTTATCGTCAATAGATTAAAAATACGTTACAGTTTTGCGCATTTATGACGTAATTCAACACTAGATTCACACCATTTCAATATATAACGCAATGCAATATCGTCACACACACACACACACACACACACACGCGGCGCCGACAGTACTTACAAGTTTAAGGGACACTACTTATTACGGTTCTGTCGCGTACGTAGTGCAGAGCTGGGGTGTATTTTCCGCCGGCCGCAGTGTTTATGTATACTTATGTCTCGCCGGGGGAATGTACAACCGTAGTCTAGCGCAGTGCTGCAATAAAGTCCCGCGGGTGAGGTGTGGTCTGCAGCCCTCTTCGGAACAACTTATTTTTAAGGCCACACTATTTTATTATCACGCAGTAGGGATATATTTTCCATGCATTTCTGTTTAAAGGGATAAGAGAGGGAATGCAGGGCGCCTTTCTACCTTTACGAGTTCCTGAAGCTGTGCAATCAGGTCTCTGTGCCATGATATTATATACTGGCAGCCTGGTACATAGAAAACTTAATATATGACCCAATACATATCACGCAACGGGGTATAGTTTTATATGCACGAATGCAAGGCGCCTTTCTACCTTTACGAGTTCCCGAGGCTGAGAAATCGGGTCTCTGTGCCATATTACATAGATACTGGCCGCCTCATAATAAATAATAACGAAAAAAACTCAATATAAGACCCAGTAACACACATTTGCTTGACGGTAGAGGGAGTTTGCTTAGGGTTGTTTTATTGTGTTGTGTTTACCTGCAGCTAACTCCACCACCCTAGAGGGCAGGAGCAAAAAGGTCAGAGAGCATTTTAAGGTTTTCCTCTGACCTTTCCTCCGACCGTGGGTTATGTTTTGTTAATATTTTAAATCTGGGAAGGCTCACCGTGTCTCATTCAGTAGGTACGCTGACACACACACACACACACACACACACACACACACACACACACACACACACACACACCTCCCCCACGTCATCAACAACACATTTAAGGCTGTCCCGCCCCTTGTTAAAATCTTCATTAGCCTCCAATTACCACACGCCACAAGACACAGGCCTCTCCTTCCCCCAGCCCCCATAACTCCCCACCTCCCCATCCCGGCCCTCTTCCCTCCTCTACCTCCACCCCCATTACCCCCCGACGTCCACCTCCACAACTTTCTCCCTAATATCCCGGCCACCTTATCCCCCTCCCTCCCTTGTTTTCCTCTCCTTCACTGCAACGACCCCTTCCTCCTCCCTCCCCCTGCTTCCCACCACTCCCTCCATTTCGATTTACCTCGCCCCCATCGACCCCACAGAATAGACCCTCAAGAAAGTCTACGAGCGCTACGGGTTGCATGGGGAAAATAAGATACACTACACAAAAGGGCAATTATATAGCTCCTTAACTGTTCAAAGAAGAAAGATGACAGTATAAACATGAAAAAGGTGAGAAGAAACGAGATGAAGTTGTTAATATGCATACACATACACACACTCATGAAAAATAGCACAAAATTAAAATGCACAAAAGAACTACACACGTTTTTTTTTTACGTAAATGAAGCAGTTTAATTAAGGGCAGAAAAATATATAAAAAATTCTTACTACACACCAAAACCTTACCATCCCTGTCACCCCCACTACACTATCCCTTAATCCCCTCCCGTCCCCACCTCTCACCGCCCATCACACCACCACCTAACAACTTGGCTTCACCACTCCTCACCCCCACCACCACCACCACCACTATCACCACCACCATCACCACATGCCCTGCCTCTTCCGTTTCCGTTCCCCTCAACCGATCCATTAGGCGCACCTTGAGATATTAATTTGAAGGCCATTACCGCGTTGGCCCACACCGGCAGGGATACATATATTGCTTGTTTGGTGGTGGAGGTGGTGGAAGTGGAGGTGGAAGTTAGAAAAAAAGTTGGTGGTGATGGAGGTGGATGTGGTGGTGGAAATTAGAAAATGAGTTGGTAGTTGAAGGTGGTGGTGGTGGTGGTGGTGATGATGCATACCTGTGACTGTGAGGCTGAAAAGTGAAAGTGTGTCCTGTTATTTTGTAGTAGTAGTAGTAGTAGTAGTAGTAGTAGTAGTAGTAGTAGTAATAGTTGCCTTGTATATAATTCCCCTTTACTATCCGCTGTTGCTTGAAGAAATAAAAAGTTTGTATTTACTTTATCCTTCTCTACCTCCTTTTTGTGCGTCTGCGTCTGAATGGCAATCCTTCCACATCTATATTTTACTACGTCTTCCTTATTGTCTGCCTTCCTGTTTATATGTTTGAACGTGTGCATGAACGTGTTCTTTTACAGGTGAAGTTTTCTTGATGATGTGTTTAAAAGATCAAATTACCGAACTATCATTTACCGTAGTGATGGGAAAGTTATATATAGCTAACGAAAATGGAGGTAGCGATGGTAATGAAACTTGGACAGGCAGACAGGACTATGATAGATTATGATAGATTAAATAATGGTAACTTATAACGATGAAAAGTGATAGGAGACCAAACTAGAGAGGCTGAATAGAAGGTATAACGGTATTTGGTGGTAGTGGTGGTGGTGGGAGTGGTGGTTACGAAAGCTAAGAGAAAGGGAGGCTTGGTATTCACAGTGAGTGGCGGCTAGGCTGTTAAAAGAATAGCCTAGGCCGTAACACTGGCGCGAGGTTCAATAACAGGAGCCCATAGACGCAATAACATGCTAACACTCACGGCCGCATAATTTTTGGTGGGGCGCAACACTTCTGGTGGTGGGCGAGAGAGGAAGTGGAGGGGGGAGGAGAGGGGTAGGGAAGGGGAAGGAGAAAGGGGAAGGGAAGGAAAGGGGAGGAGGAGGGGAGAGGATGGGAGGGAAGGGAAGGGAAGGGGAGGGGAAGGAAGGGGAGGAGATGGGAGGGGTAGGGAAGGGGAGGGGTAGGGAAGGGAAGGGGTGGAAGGGAAGGAGAGGGGAGGGGAGAGAAAGGGAGAAGGAAGGGAAGGAGAGGGGAAAGGAGAGAAAGGGGGGTGGCAGTTGTATCCGGGACTGCGGGAAACGAAATGAGGAAAAAAATTATGTTCTGTGATAAAGTGGGACGTGCGGATGTGTGTGTGTGTGTGGGAGATAGAGAGAGAGAGAGAGAGAGAGAGAGAGAGAGAGAGAGAGAATTTGCTGATAGCACATGTATCTGGCCACTCCGTCACCCTTATGCCACACTGCTTTCATAATAACAATAATAATAATAATAATAATAATAATAATAATAATAATAATAATAATAATAATAATGATAGTAATAAATAATAACAGCCCTCATAATCTTCATATTCTCTACCGTGGGGAGGCAACAATGCAAATTAACAAACGCCTCATACAAAGAAAACCTGAGATTATTTTCATAGCCTTTTTTTGCGAGTTTACCATGATCACTAACAATTGCAGAAGCTCATATTAACAGGAGGTATCTCTAAGTTGATTTTAGTGTGTGTTTTGGGACCACAGTGATGCTGGGAATCAGAGAAATGAGAAAGAAATCAAGTCGGCGTGGAGAGCTTTGGTCATCACATTAGTCTATTTCACAAGTTTTAAATTCTTATAGCATTTGCTGAGGGGTGTGTGAGTGTAGATATGGGTGGGTGTGGATGGATGTGGATGTGGGTGTGAATGTGAGTGTGGGTGGGTGTTGGTATGGGTGGGTGTGGCTATGAGTGTATGGGTGTGGGTGGGTGTGAATGGGTCTGGTGTGAATGGGTGTGGTGTGGGTATGGGTGGGTGTGAGTGTGGGTAGGTGTGAATGGGTGTGGTGTGGGTATGGGTGGGTGTGAGTGTGGGTAGGTGTGAATGAGTGTGGGTGTGGGTATGGGTGGGTCTACGTGTGGGTAAGTGTAGGGAGAGGGGGTTGAGTTTGTGTGGTTGCGGGTGGGGTATGGGTTTGGGTGTGGGTGAGTGTCTGGGGGTTCGGGTGTCTGTGGGTGTAAGGATGGGTGTGGGTATGGGTGTAGGTGGGTGGGGGTGGGGTATAGGAGGGGGGGGGGCAGTTGTGATCCTGGGAACCTAGAGAAGACAAAGCGGGTAGTACCTGGGAGAGTGGTCACTGCATTCACCAGTTTTCATCTTTTATCTATTTATTGACTTAGCAGCGAGAAAACTGTGGCAAAGTTTGTATATCTAAACTCAATGAAAGTCGTGTGATAAACAGTATATCACCACATTTGTAGACTTGTATAATTTTAACTAAATCTTTCTTGTACTAGGTGCTGAAACAAAAGTAATATACAGGATTGCAAGAAATGAAAGAAGAAACTAGGTCAGTGTGAATAGCTGGTACTACATATCTTTACATTGAAAAGCTTACTAATGCTCATCAAGATTACTAATGCCTGTTTAGGTTTTTGACTGAGTGACCTGATTTCTCTTCACTTATTTTGGTCCCCAACTTCACTGCTCATCAACACAAACACACACAAAAAAATCCACTTTTCCAATCAGAACATCTACAGTTGCAAACAATCAGGTTAACCCATTATCTAAGCATTTAAGTGTAAAAACCTGTAAGGAGAGCACTCCAAGCAGCTTGAATTTCACTCTCTTATTATTCATTTCCCGTGATTCCCAGCATCATTACTGTCCTGACACATGTTAGAAGCGACAAAAAGGCTCTCTGTCAATATGAACTTCAGTAGGTGTTAGGAATAAAGCCTTTAAACCTTACAAACATTAACAATCAAAAGCTCATTAAAGATTTTGCCTTTTCTCATTGTAGTTTATGATGTGTAAGAGAAAAAGGGTATTAATTTACTTTAGACATAAAATCTCTGTTAGATCAACATAATACCTTACAGATAACTAAAAGGTGCTTGTTAGTGTTATGCACATTTCTTTTGAGACATAATGGTTCGCAAGGGAAAATACCTGTGGCTGCTTATCAAGAAAGCTGCTCACTATTTTTGAGTTTGTATGAAAAGGAGAGAGGAATGCTGTTAGACTAGCAGCAGGACATTTTGTCACTGAAGTTCCTGACATTTTGTCACTGAAGTTAAGCTGCATTCTTATTTTCCTTATTGGTCTACACACATGATTGTAAGAGGGAAACCATGTAAATGTACATCATAACCCCAGTACCAAAAAAAGAAAAAAAAAAGACGATTAGAAATCAAGAACTGGCAATGGTCAGGACACATGTGTGGAAGAAAAGACAGACAAAAAATGTAAACAGGGAAATGTTAAAACAGAATTATGCACAAGGGATGTAAAACAGAAAACAGTGCCAGTGCTGCCTGCTGATGACGGTGTTGCTTGACAGACCAAGTGATTTTAGCAATGTTTGTAGGAGACAGGATAGAGAAGAACATGTAAATAAGTCACGTCCCTGCATATATCAGTGTTAGCACAACTGAAACTCACTGAGCTTTAAACTATTTAATAGATTCATTTCTTTTGCATGGAGGAGTGTGTACTACAGTAAATGTTGTTTTATAAAAGTTAGTTCATTGCAAGTGAAGTGGTTTGCAGTAGAAGATATGGCAATGGAGAAAATACTTAAAAGAACTTCACAACAAAGACAGACATACCTGCAGGTACATGCTGCACTCAGCATAAGTTATTAAAAATATTATTGCTTAACATTTACTTAGCCCGGTAGCAGCGCCGGGCCACATTTGTGCCATGATATAAACCCCCCAAAATAGATGATGCATTAACTTTTTTTTTTTTTTTACGTTGTTGCCTATTGCGCCGGTAGGCATCTTCCCGGTGGGGCCTGATGGTCGGCCCAAGGCTTCTTCCAGGTGGGGCCTGATGGTCGGCCCAGCCCGTTCTGGCGCAGGCGAGTGTTTATAGTGGCGCCATCTTGCATTGGCTCATGCTGCCCCCCGGAACTCGTTCTTGATTCGCTTGGACGGCTTCCTCTAGAGTCCGGGTTGATGGGTGGTCTTCAGGACAGCATGTGGGTAGTTTTAAGCCACTCGGCGGTGACTGAAAAATCCGAGTGGTAGCGTGAGGATTCGAACCCGCGTCGTCCATCACGCGGCGAATGTGGGTCCAGTACGCTATCACTTCGGCCACCCACCAAATCCAGGCCAGATCACAAATGCTTTGATATGTATTATGAAATGGTTCGTGAGTGATGATTTTTACTCATTTTTCTCGCTCAGTGGGACCATTACGAAACATGATCCCCGCTGCTACTGGGTTAAGAGCAAAGACTGGGTACTTAACCAAAATTTCAAACACTGCAAGACATTGGTAAGCTTCAAGGTGAACATCTACTGACAGATAAATGTAGATAAATTGATAGATTGATATAAATTGATATATAGGTATAAACAGATATATAAAAAAGATATCATTTCATAAAAAAAATATAGTTGATGAGTATCATGATATTAGTGATTAATTGTTCCCTTTTAACATTTCAGGTAAAGAAATGATCCAAGTGACAAGTTTGTTTTCAAAAAATAAAAACCAGGGCTCCAGTTACACTTATCACTCCAGAGGGAAGATGGTAAGTGCTGGGCATAGACCTCATTTGCTCCTCAACGCTAACACAGAAAACAGCAATGATATAATAACAGTTACCAACCTCTACAGTCTACACAATGGGCTGTGGCCTACCCGCTAGGGGATAAGTGTGCTACTGGCCTACCCGCTAGGGGATAAGAGGGCTACTGGCCTACCCGCTGAAGGATAGGAGTGGTAGTGTCGCTATGGCCATTATGAAGATGATATACATTCATAGTTCTCCTCTAGAGACCATTAAAGACCAAGGGAGAGAATTTATGAATAAGATGTTTGAAAATTTACAAGCCAGGCCAGAAATTTAAAAAAATAAAATATTCACATATCATTTAGAATAATATTTGCACGTTATTTACTCATTATGCAGGATAAAGCTGCCAAAAACTTAATATAGTATAGACATATACTCTGCACATGTTCTTTTTCCAAACGACAAGAATGTGTTCCCCTGTTCAATATCAGCACCATGTAACATCAGCATACCATCAGTAGACAAAATGCCACATCAAGGCAGAATCTAAGGACTCGCTTGAGCTACAAGCTTTGTTGGTGTTCTCTAAGCCCCTTGCACTGGGAGTGTCTTTTACAGAAACAATATGGTGAGCAGGGTTACCTTCTGGGAAGCTTGTCACATGCTCATATAGCTGGAGTTGTCGTTCATGGACTATGCAATTACATAACAGTCTCTGATTCAGTCCCGTTGAGGAATTGCCGATGTGGCACAAAGTCATTTCAGCAATATCACATGATTCAATGTAGAGAAAGATTACCAAAAGCATCTGCATCCTTTTAAAGTTAATATTTAGTGTCTATGTCTCAGCCATAAAGCAAGGCTGGGAGCACAAGTCAAGGTATAATTGGGAGCATACAAAGTGCTACTAGCTGCAGGTGGCTGCAGTGCTCATCTCGGGAACAATGCCCCTTGAACCTCAGGTTGATGAGAACCCACTATGTTGGGACACAGAGCCTGTGCTACATCTGAGTCACAACAGTTTACCTTCAACAGGTACCCGTTTATTGACCATCCTGAGAGGAAGGCTGAACAGCTGGGTGGGCTGCGTACCAACTGCCCAGGCAGGGATTCAAACCAAGGCCCACAGATTTGTAGTTAGGCACCTTGACAACTGCATCATATAACTATTCGATGAGACACCTTTGTTCTGCACTATGCTACCAAGAAATGGGAAAATTTCAAAGACTTTTATTTGATCACCACAAACACCAGAATGTACTGTCTCATCTAGTAAGCCTCTGAACACCTGTTAGGCCCATGACACCTGAAGTCACATGGGATTCGCCTCCTCATGCAATGCTTTTAGAGTCATCACCAGAGCTTCCAGTGACACAGTAAAGATTACCTCTTCATTTGCAAAATTGAAGTTAATGATTATGGTATTGCCAAAGCTCCACGATGACTTTGATCCACAACTCTGCCAAATGCCCCAGTCCATACAAGTGTTGAAAAGTGGTGGGGCAAAGACACAGCCCTGCCTCACTCTCACATTAACAGTAAAGAAGTTTATTTACCTACACCTTTTATCACCTCCCTCATTTTGAATCCCTTCGTAGTTCCCGCCTCCTCTTGATTCTCTCTTCTGCTCCTAAATCACAAACATTCCTTTTCCATTGCGTCACTCCGCCGATCTTTTGCTCACTAAAAAGAACTAAAGCACTCGAACTATCATAAATAACTTCAAATTTCCGGCGCGATCGACTCCCCGTTGATTTTCAAACCGCCGCGCGCCGTTTTCTTCCTTGTCGTTGTGGTGCTGAGGCCTAATACCGCTAAGCTTAAACTGTCGTATCTAATTTACATATCACATCCATTACCAAGCCTCACGGGTCAAGATGTAAATATTTACCCTCACAGCGCATGAATAAGTAAAATAATGGGGGATCGAGGGGGAACAAAGCACCACCCACCCCCGATTGGTGATGTAATAAATAGAAGCCCAAAGAAGAGAACTCAGCAACCAAATAATTTCGCGTACTACCAACGTATCTACCTACTGCATTTAGATTCATGTGCGCAGGAGGTGCACACGCCAAGCAAGCACCCCGCAGCTACGGTACTAAATATTCTCACACGCTGCTCAGATAAATGCACGCCCCGTTGTTAACAGACGGAGTGATACCCTAACGACAACGCTGAGGAAAACGAGAAGAATATAGAAAGACGAATAAGAAAATAAAAAAAAAGGAAAAGGGGGCAAGCTAATCGGAATAATAACAAGATTGATAGCTCTCAATCACCGCTGGCTAAAAGTGGTTGTAAGTGGCGCCGATAGATTACTGATGTACACTAGTGAGCCTGGGAAGAATTATCTATAGTAGCTTGAGGATGCTGTCTGCCGAAATAATACCGCTTTAATAGTAATCTGATTCTCCCATCCCGTTAACTGAGCTTGATGTTACAGGCGATGTGTGTTGCTATAGCTATCATGAAGCATTGAGATTGATGCTGAGTGGATGGGGAAATATCTGAAGCTCGCGAATGTGTCTGACTCGTCTCGTGAGCAGCGTTAAAAATATCGTACTCAGATCATTTTATTAATCAGTTTCAGACCCTCTATTACCCGCATCATTTACGGTATCCAATTATAGTTGTTAAAAACCGTTGATTATTGATATTTGTGATAGTAGCGAGTTAAAATTAAACCGGAGAATACAATATGTTGAGTACGGTAATCTGGTAATGCTGCTCGTGAGATGAGATCGAAAGTGCCCAGATCGTCTTCCTCAGCCTCCTATATTTACAGACTTAAGACTCAAAAACTGTCTCCTGCACCCAAATAACGAAATTAATTTACAGTTTTTATTACAATCGTTAGTCTGATGGGTTTTTTTTAGCAATGGTTAAGGGTCCCGAAAAAATACGATGCTCTGAGTACGATAACTGGCAATGGTGCGCCACGTGTGAACCTTACTGTTGACGGTGTCGAGATCACATTACATTTAACCTCAATTATCACTACTTCTACGCGTGTCTCACCTTTCTCCTTGCCTCGGGTTACTACCAGGACATTCACGAACACTTCCTGACGTGGCGGGGTCCGAGGGTTGACGAAGACCGCGGAAAACGAACGAAAAAGAGTAACGCATCGCACACACTTCTCTCACACGTGGACTCGCGCGGGTTGTCTGCTTCACTCCTTCACTCGGGGCTTGGACTTGAACCTGGACTCGGGTCATCGGTGTTTGTATCGGGTCTCTCACACGTCTGCATCTTCCACTTCTCTTGGATTTCTTACACCTGGACAGAAGAAAAAGATGAAAAAAGAAGAAAAGAAAAATACCATCACAGCTTCCTTACGCGCACACCAATATTTATCTTCTACGTTACATACTTAATCTCCTCTGACCATGCACATTCGCCTCTCACTAGTGATTCGGTTCCTATATTTATTTCTCATACTCTGTTTAAAGTCTACTGAATAATGATTGCTTTAAATACGTTGAAAACACATAATTCAATCTTGTGTAGCTAAAATATCCTGTTTAATCATGATATTTTGCTTGACCCTTATCTGCTAATTATCATCTCCTGAGCAAGTATAATTTCTTGTTTAATCATAATCTCCTGTTTAGCCATAATCTCCTTAACCAAAATAAGCTATCTTGCTTTACCATTATCTCCTGCTTAACCATATAATCTGTTGAACCATATTAGGCTATCTTGCTTTACCATAATCTGATTAACCATGCTCTGTTGAACAATAATAGGCTATCTTGCTTTAAACATAATCTCCTGCTTAACCATATTCTGTTTAACCATAATAGGCTATCTTGCTTTAAACATAATCTCCTGCTTAACCATAATCTGTTTAACCATAATAGGCTATCTTGTTTTAACATAATCTCCTGCTTAACCATAATCTGTTTAACCATAATAGGCTATCTTGCTTTAAACATAATCTCCTGCTTAACCATAATCTGTTTAACCATAATAGGCTATCTTGCTTGACTATAATCTGATTAACCATGATCTGTTGAACAATAATAGGCTATCTTGTTTTAACATAATCTCCTGCTTAACCCCTTTAACCATAATCTGTTTAACCATAATAGGCTATCTTGCTTGACTATAATCTGATTAACCATGATCTGTTGAACAATAATAGGCTATCTTACTTCAACATAATCTCCTGCTTAACCATAATCTGTTTAACCATAATAGGCTATCTTGCTACACCATAATCTCCTGCTTAATCATAATCTCTTGCTTAACCATGCCTTGCTTAACCAAAATATCTTCTTCAATCATAACCTCTACGGCTTTTCACCACACTCATTGCCCCTTGTGATCTCAGTCCCAATCTGTAAGAAATAAAAGAGAAAATTTAAAATAGCCAGGAACTCATATTTTAATCTAGCGTAACCAAAGAAGTAGCCAAGTAGCCGCTCGTGGAAACTTAAGATCGAAGCCTACCAGTGAGCCCCGTAACCAAATGAAGTACCAAAGTTAGCTACAGGTCCCTTACATTATTCGACATGAAATCTCTCAGTCCTTTAACTTTGCATAATCATAAGGATCAAGTAGGTTATAAATTACTAAGGAGAAAGTCGTGTATTAATGTTCCTCCTCCTTCTGCTCCTCCTCTTCTTCTTAGTCTTTCTCCTTCTCCTCTCTCTCCTCTTTTCCTCCTTTTTCTCCTCGCTCTTCTTCCCCCCCCCATTTCCTCTTCCACCTCCTCCTCTTCCTCTTAGCTCTTCTCCTCCTCTCTCTCTTTTCCTCCTTTTTCTCCTCGCTCTTCTTCCCCCCTTCCTCTTCCACCTCCTCCTCTTCCTCTTAGCTCTTCTCCTCCTCTCTCTCTTTTCCTCCTTTTTCTCCTCGTTCTTCTTCCCCCTTCCTCTTCCACCTCCTCCTCTTCCTCTTAGCTCTTCTCCTTTTTTTCTTCCTCCTCCTCCTCCTCGATTCTGTAAGGGGGGAGGGGGGGTTGAGATGAGGCACCGCGGAAAATAATGAATTGATGACTTCGTTACTCTCAAAACTTGTGCCGGAAGTCTGACAGCGGCCTAACAAATGAGTGGGCGGAGGATGGACGGGGGAAGGAAGACTCGCCAGGGCTAAAGATCAGAATTTAAATGGGAGTTTCAGAAAAAGTTTTGTATGGCGGGCGTATCGAATTTCGAGAGAGAGAGAGAGAGAGAGAGAGAGAGAGAGAGAGAGAATGTTCTGTCTGTACGGCAAGATAGACAATTTCAGGCTACATCGAAAAACGGTTGGGTTGATGAAGCGAATGATACTGCTTCGTGGCTTTTGTTGACTCTCTCTCTCTCTCTCTCTCTCTCTCTCTCTCTCTCTCTCTCTGCCACAACACAAAGATGATTAACTCCAAAAACTAACCAACATAACTTCGACCTAAGGCAAAGAGTATCAGACAGTAAGTATACCCTTCATGACCTCGTTTTCTTTCCATTTAATTTTTTCTTCACCTCGTTTCGTTCACATTCCCCTAAGCCGTGAATGGTCTGCGGAGTTTAAACCAGAATTAATGGCGATTATCAACGTTTTTCCACATGCTTTTATTTTCTTTTATTTCCCCGGTAAAGAGGAAGGTAATGTGCATAAGCTATCAAGGCTACTCAGCTGGCAACACTGACTGACTGACTAGCCTAATGTGACTGGTTGTTAGGCTATACACGCAACGTTGCCATATTGTCGTACTCTGCCTCATATGTTTGCCGATTTCCGACCCCAAAACTGCTTTCATCACCAAAATAACTGCTTTCATATGTGGTTATCGTTAAAATGGTTAATTATATGTGTTTCTTGGCAATAGTTATGGGCGAGAAACCGGTAAATACGATCCTCTGAGTACGATAATCTGGCAACGGTGTATACACGTGACTACACACACACACAAACAGGCTCAGCACACCCAGTTACCAATTCCTCGTAATAAAGCACACACGTCCCCCTAAAGGTTACACGCCCACCAAGCTTATTATCCGTAAATCCCCCCAACACAACACACTGGTCTGATTTACTCCACTACACACAGACACACACACACACACACACACCAAAGGCTTCCCCAAAACACATCATGCTTCTTTTTTACGATGCAACGCCAACGCCAATTTCGCTGTTATATGATTACCCTGATTCTTGGTTTGTTCTCGCTGTGCTCACTTCGCTTATCTTTGACCTTTGACACGTAAAAGTTCATACAGGCAAACGTGAAAAAGTATGGACTGACGGAATGAATTTGTTTCTGTATTTACTGTAAAACATGAAACCCCTAAAAGAGTGACTAAGAAAACCCTGTAATCAAAATAACTAAGAATTATTTTGTCTGGAATTTCATAACAGCTTCCTTCTATTACGTGGAAACTTATATAACTGCAATCTAACGTAATAAACAGAAGCTATATATTTTATCTTATACCTTCAAACTCTCGTATTCAAACAACCGCTTCTTTAAATAACTTCAGAAAAAAAATACATTCAAATATAATAAACCGAAAAAAAAAGGTTATATTTCCACTTATACCTCCAAACACTCGTATTATAATCAACAACAATAATCAATAACCGTCTATTTGATACCAACCTTTCAGCCCTTAATAGCCATCATTACAGTTTACAAATATGTCTCATTGTTAAGCTAATGCGCCAAGCTTATACCGACGAGGGGAAAGGATCAGGACACAATGGCGGGTAACTTAATATTTGCTCATTTAGAATATTCATGTCCGTGTTTAAGTGACGCAAGGATATATATATTTTGTTGCTGTTGTTGTTGTTGTTGTTGTTGTTGTTGTTGTTGTTGGCTTAATTCAGCTCGTCCCTTCATGTTATTGTTTTCCTTTCGCCGGAGGAATAAAAAAAAAGGGAACAATAGCGGCGACCTCGCTTTCACATCTCTGTCCTCGTCCTCTTCGCCGTTTGGAAATTCCTCGCGCCATTCGCTTGGAGGTATCGCCTGATATCGACAGGCGGAGAGAGAGAGAGAGAGAGAGAGAGAGAGAGAGAGGCACACTGGCTGGCTGGGTGTCTGGATGGCTGGTTGGCGACGGTGCTGCTGGTGCTGGTGCTGCTGGTGGGCTGTAATGGATGGAGTGACTCCCTTCTCCCTCACCTCAATGCTGCACTTCACACACACTCGCTACACCATTCACAACACCTGGCTGCGTGCTCGGCTAGTGGGGAAAGATAGACCGATGCACCTCACTCACTCGCCCTGCCGCCGGCCCATCCCATAACCATCGGAGCCCTGACACTGCCTCTGCTGCCGCCACTGCCACGGCTCTCTGCACAAATAGTTAGGGACACACATCTTTCACCTTCACCGCCAGCATTCACTGTTACGGCACGAATGGCCTGGCTGCGCGGCGGATAAATTGTAGGCAGTGGGAGGCGGTGACAGCGGCGAAAAGTTAAGGTTAATATATAAGGGTTATACGCTTTTTGAATAGCCCTTGGCCTGTTTCCATGTGTGCTAGAAATAGAGAAACGTTTCGTGCGTGTGTGTGTGTGTGTGTGTGTGTGTGTGTGTGTGTGTGTATAGGGGGTGAGTCAGTGTGTGTGTTTGTGTGTTTATAGAATTAGAATAAAAGCATGAGCCCTGATTGTTTACGCAGATACATATATACTTCACGTGTAATTAAATCATCCGTGAGCGGGCGTAGCCGTGTTGTTCTTGGTTGTTTGCTTAACCTGTTTGTTTTCCGCCGTGCTCAGAGCGTTAGATTGCCACTCGGGAACGCAAGTTTAAAATTAAGAGAAAAACCAAGCTGCGGAGCGGTGGAAACACAAATATTGGCCTCAAACAACGCTGGCATCTAAAAATAAACAAACTAGACAAAACTTGCGTCGTATGGACAGGTAAGCCTACAACTTTTATGCTGAAATTAGGAGAAAGTAATGTGCGAAAGAGTAAACAAAAAGAAATGATAATAATGATGCTTATGAAAACTCTGAATTAAAGTTTGTAAATGTTGAGCCCCGCTAAAGCATTACCGTGCACACATTATTCATCATCTCGGTGAATAATTAAAATGAGTGTGATTTCATTGCCAACCACTAACACAAAACTGGCCACGCTGGACATACAACACGACGTTCATAATTTATATTAACGCTAATGATATTAAACAAAATGGCTTCTTAGGGGAAATAATTATATCATAATAATAACAAAAGCCTCAAGTATTTTAATCGCTAACCCGTTCACGTCCGTCATAGAAATTATATTTACTGAATAAGTGAATTTACGCTCCAACAACATTCGCTACGTAATATAATTGTCAGTTGTTCATAGTTTACTGCCCTCTTCTCTCCAGCCACCCTGCTCTCGTTCCTTATTTCATTGCCTCTCCACCTCCGCCTCCTGTGTCTTCTCTTTCAAAGCTCAAAGGCACTGAGGTCGGTATTATAAGACACACTCGCTTCTAATATCAACTATTTCTAAAGGTCAAAGAGGGGATCAATCGGGTTCTAATGAGTGTTTCTTTAGATTCACGGTACAGAAGAAGGGTCAGACTACCACCAGGGTCATAAAGCTACTCCTGGAAATGTCCCAAACTCCTATGAAAGCCTTGTCAAATATGTGTTCTTGGACGACGAAATGTTTAATAATACGGCCCTGAGAATCAAGTCACAAGCATCATTATTACCTTCACGCTGCATCTCCAGAGTTCATCCCTAAGCTGTTCGCCGCGCCAGGTAATCCAGGCTACACGTGTTCAGGTGGGCTGGACGTCTCCTCGCAGGTGAGCATAACGTCATCGCCGGGGTCGCCAGGTGCGTAAAGGTGTGCTCTTGGAACATGTTCACGCACGAGCACATTAAAGTTTTCATCACTGACAACAGGACCCGCCGTAACTTTATGATAAATGGGAGGTTTTTTTTTTATGTAGCATTCCAAACTTACACGCGGCAGTTTTCCTGATGACCGGTGGACCATGCCTGACTTGCCCCTCACCGCCACCTACACCTGTCCGCCCGGCCGGCCTCAACACGGGACCTTTGCCACATTGATGCTGACCGAGGATTCTTCATCTTTATCTCTCTAGTCTCCTTGATGCTGACGGTGAGGTTTTGTGCTGGAGGCTGTGTTATGTGACGACCTTCCAGCGATATATGTTTTATTTTACTATTTTTTTTCCTTTTTTTTTTTTTTCCTTTTTTTACTTTTTCTTTTCTTAGAACTTCTTTATCGAACCCCTACAATAACTGAACTCCCAAAACAGCGTGTTCGTCGAAAGTAGCGTTTTCTGTGATTATGATGAAATATTCGGTACTTGTCACACTTTTTCTTGCTGATTTGTCCGTATTTTTTTTGCCGACTTTTTTTTATAGGGAATACTGTTTCAATCCTCGCCAAGCTCTGCCGCCCACTCACAATAATGTTCACACGCCCTGCAAACTCATTTCATATCCGACGAAGCGGAAAACCGTCTCTGTCGAAGTGATAAACTACTGCAGCCTACAGAGAAATGCCGAAAAAATTATTAACGGGCAAAACTAAAAACAAAAGGAGAAAATAAACACGTCCATAATTTATTCACGTGCCATTATTTTTCATTCTCAGAGATGAACCTCATAAAAAACAAAATAAAATCAATGTTGCAAATCTGGCATCGCATCGCAGAAAGAGACTAGTGTTGGAGAGAGAGAGAGAGAGAGAGAGAGAGAGAGAGAGAGAGAGAGAGAGAGAGAGAGAGAGAGAGAGAGAGAGAGATGGCCTTGAAGACAGCTTATTATTCTGAATTCAGCATACAGTGGGGTCGAGATGGAGATAACACACACACACACACACACGCACTCAGGGTATCACTGGAGGGTGTCACGCCGGGGTCCTCCACTCGTCCAGCGCCACAACACACCCCAAGACCCACTCATTCACACGATCCATTATTCACCTACGCTAAGGGGAGCCTGTCGGGGCGGAGGGAGGGAGGTCATAGGGAGGGTGAGAGGTAGTGGTGTAGTGGTGACTTGAGAAAGGGAGTAGAACGTGGGAAGAAGGAAGATGAAGAGGAGACGGGGAGGTAGTGATGAAAGATGTGAAATGAAGAGTAGGAGAAAGTGGGAAGAAGGTAGATGAAGGGAGCATGGATGGTTGTGAGTAGAGGAAGATGGAAAGTATGAATATAGGGGAAGGAGAAAGTGGGAAGAAGGGAGACAGAGAAGGGAGAAGGGAGATGTGAGGCAGATGATGTGAAATATGAATGAAGAACAGGAGAAATATGGAAGAAAGGAGATGAAGATTATAAACAAAGAGGTTGAGACGAGGGGAAAGAAGATGTAAAGACAGAACGGAGACGAATGGAGGATTAAAAAAGTATGGAAGAGGGATAACTTAAAGAAAACACGAGAGGGATAAAGGAAGGGAAGGAGTCAAGGAGACGAAGGATGACATAGTGTTCTCAAGAGGGGAATGGAAGCGAAGGGAAGGCAGTTAGGGTACGAGAGTATAACAGAGGAGACAAAAGGGGAGGAGAAGGGAGAGAGAGAGAGAGAGAGAGAGAGAGAGAGAGAGAGAGAGAGAGAGAGGGACAAAATATGGACTTTATTCCCTACTGACTCTACTGATCTGATTTTTTCTTGGAGGAAGGGAGGAATGGAGGGAGAGGAAGAGAGAAAGAGGGTGTCGATAATTTGGTGGTCCCAGTGAAGGAGAGGAAATGGAGTCAGGGTCAGAAACAGGGGAGGAAGAGGAAGGAAAAAAAGAAGAGAGAGAGAGAGAGAGAGAGAGAGAGAGAGAGAGAGAGAGAGAGAGAGA
Organism: Eriocheir sinensis; assembly: GCF_024679095.1. Taxonomy (NCBI): domain Eukaryota; kingdom Metazoa; phylum Arthropoda; class Malacostraca; order Decapoda; family Varunidae; genus Eriocheir; species Eriocheir sinensis. The sequence continues at coordinate 8,192,691 of NC_066518.1, forward strand.
GAGAGAGAGAGAGAAGGGGGAACTTGACAGCTTGCGAGTGTTTTGTTAGGTCAAGAGAGAGAGAGAGAGAGAGAGAGAGACGCTGGAAATCAAATAAAGAGTCGCGCTATCTCGAACACTTCAGATCAACTTTTGCTTCCAGTTCACAAGGCATGAAAAAAACTTCTAAAAGATCTTGTAGCGTCAGAAATTTGTATATATGTTTGTTTGCTCGTCTCTCTCTCTCTCTCTCTCTCTCTCTCTCTCTCTCTCACAAAAATATATATAAAAACATTCATATATAGATAAATTCAATTAAAACATCGTAAATTAGGTTCACTACAAAGTTACGTTATTTATATCGTTTCTTTATTTTTCACGCCATATGAAAACGACTGCATATTGAAGTGTTGTTAGTGAACTTAAGAACCAACGACTTAGTCCACCACTATTCTGGCCTCTATAGCAAACAAGCACGTCATAGCTCAATGTTACTTTGACAATCACGTATACCATGGGGACGAAGCTTCGAAAATTACGGTACTGAGGCTTCGAATCTATAATAATTTCGCTTTAAAGTTTTACGAGGGAGTTGCTACTTACGCTATTTTTGTGACTATAAAATTCTGATGTAAAAGTCGAGATGATGTTTGAAAAAATTACGCTATTAAGAGATCGAATACCATAGTTTCTCTTTCGAGGTTAAACAAGAGAGTTGCTAATTACGCTGTTATTTATTTATTATTATGATTATTATTATTTTTTTTTTGACGAGTGCTAAAATTGAATGTAAAAGTCGAAATGATGCTTAGAAAAATTACGCTATTAAGAGATCGAATCCCATAGTTTCTCATTTTAGGTTAAACAAGAGAGTTGCTACTTACGCTGTTATTTATCTGTTTATTATTATTACTATTTTTTTTTAACGAGCGCTAAAATTGAATGTAAAAGTCGAGATGATGCTAAGAAAAATTACAGTATTAAGAGATCGAGTCGTACAATTTTCTTTAAACGCTTTACCGGAGAGTTGCTAATAATGCTACGCTACTGTTTTGTAATGTACGTTTAAAAAAAAAAGTTGATGTAAAAGTCAAGATATCCAAGTTTCAATCTACCGGTAACAATATTTTTCTGGATAAGGTTAAATGAGGTTCAGAATGAGGTAAAAACGGATAAAAAAAAGTTATGTTTTAAGTTAATCTACCGCCAATGACAATATTTTCTGAATGAGACTAATAAACGAGGTAAAATAAGTTAAAAAAAATGAAGTGAAACGAGGCAGTAGTTCAGGATTGGGATTAATCAACGAGGGGAAACGGTAAAAAAAAAAAAAAAAAAAGAGTGAAGATAGACATAAAAACAAGGAAAAAAGACCAATATTTTCAGAATGAGATTAATAAACGAGGTGAAACAGTTAAAGAAAAAATGTGAAACAGTCAA
>NC_066518.1:8196609-8211609 GCF_024679095.1 Eriocheir sinensis
AGAAGAAAAGAAAGAGGAAGAAGGAGATGAAGAATTTCACGACTGACACACACACACACACACACACACACACACACACACACACACACACACACACACACACAAACACACACCAACAACACTACTAAAACACACCCACCACACCAAGATGGCAACAAACATGAAAAATAAAGACCCCCCCAAAAAAAACACCAAAAAAAAACACACACACAAAAAAAAAAAACGAAAACTTCCCTGAGCATGAACGCGAGCATGAAATATTTCCGCGGGCGAGGCTGAGGCGGCGGTAATATGTTGGGCGTTTAGGACAGGAACGGGGCCAGAATACTACGCGGGGTTCATGCCACTCACACCCGACGAGGAGGACGAGGAGGAGGATAGAGTGTGAGTGGAAGAGGAGAAGAAGCATGGGAGGAGAAGCATCAGTCGTAGAAGAAGTAGTAGTAGTAGTAATAGTAGTAGTAGTAGTAGGACGAGGATGAAGAAGAAGAGGGACAGGAATAGGAGGAAGATAGGAGGAGGAGGAGGAAAGGAAGAGAAGGACACTAAACAGAGTAGGAAAAGGAAAAGGAGGAGAACAAGAGAAGAAAAAGGAGGAGGAACAGTAGAAGTAACAAGGAGGAGGAGGAGGAATGGAAGAGAAGGACATTAAACAGACTAGGAGTAGGAAAAGGAGGAGGAGGAGGAGAACAAGAGAAGAAAGAGTAGGAGGAAAGGAGACTAGCCAGAACGATAATAGCAACAAGAAGAGGAGGAGGAGGAGGAGGAGGTAGGGAAGGGATAAAGAGAAAGGAAAACAAAGGGAAGGAGTAGAAACAATATTGAGACAGACACAGAACATGGGGACGGACGGCGACGGTAGGTGGCAATGGTGGTGGTGGTGGTGGTGGATTGCATCATTACTCTCCACTAGACAGTCATCGGGAAGTGCCGATCAATGAGACAAGGCAAGCACCTCCACAAACAAACAAACACACAAACAAACAAACAGGGACTGACTTTACCAGCAAGATTATTATTTTTACTTCGATATTTTCTTTGTTATTTGTTTACCGTCATTCTCGTTCTTGTCTTCTTCGTCTCATTTTTCTTTTATTCTCTTTTTCCAGTTCTTCGTTCGCCTCTTTCTCTCAATTCCCCTTTCGTTTTATATCCCCGTTTATTATTTCATTCTCGTTCTCGTCTCCCTTCATCTCATCTTTTATTTATTCTCTCATTCTCTTCCTCTTTCTCTAATTTCCCTCTCTCGTTTTACATATCTTTCTATTTCTCCTTCCTTCCTTCCCTTCTTCCTCTCTCCTCGTTCCCGTCTGCATTCTCGTCTTTCTCCTCCTTTCTCTCTCTCTTCCCATTCTTGTTGTCTCACTTCTCTTAATTTTCTATTCTCTCATTTTGCATTAATTTGATATCGTGTTGCTTTCCTCCTCTTCCACTTCCCTCATTCTGCTTCTTCCAATCTCTCCTCATTCTCCGTCTCTTATCCTCCTCCTTGTCTTCCTCCTCCTCCTTCATCACTTCCTCCTCCTCGTCGTCCTCGTCAACGTCCTCTCCCTCATCCTTGTCTCCCTCCCCCTCTTTCTTTTTTTCCTTTCTTCCTCTCTCCTCTTCGTCGTTTGGAATCTCTTTTTTTTCTTCTCCTTTCCCTCTTCCCATTCTTGCTTCTTCATTTCTCTTAATTTTCTATTCTCACAATTTCCTCCACATATTTTTCCATTTTCCTCCTTTTTTTTTGTATCTCAATCACTCCTTATTTTCCTCCTCCTCCTCCTCCTTCATCACTTTCTCAGCGTCCTTCATCCCTGCCTTCCTCCCCCTCTTTTTTTTCTTCTTTCCTTTCTTCCTCTCTCCTAGTCGTCGTTTGCATTTTCTTCTTTCTCCTCCTTTCCCCCTTTCATTCGTGTTTTCTCGTTCCTCTTCATTTTCTATTCTCTCAACATTCATCACCTTTTCTCCTTCGCTCTTGCTTTCTTTTTTTTTTTCCTTCCAGTCTCTCTTCTTTCTCTTTCATCTTCTCTCAACTTGCTTCACCGGTCCCCTATCTTTCTTGCCTTTTCATTTTCATTTTCCTCTTCCCTTTCCCCTCCAGTTTCTCCTCTTTCTCCTCCTTTTACCCTACTCCTCCTCCTCCTCCTACTCTTCCTTCTTCATCATCACTTCTTCCTTCTTCTTTTCCTCCTCTCCCTCCCTCGTCGTCCGCCTCTAAAAGGATAAATATACACACACACACGCGAGAGTCTTTCCTCCCGGCTAAAAGACCTCAGCGTTGGGCGTCGATGAAGCGATAAAAGAACGACAACAAATTATTTAAAAAGACGCGGCTCTGTCTCCTTTAGCGGGTCTGCGTCGCCTCCAGAACCACCCGCGAGGAGGAGGAGGAGGAGGAGGAGGTGGTGGTGGTGGTGGTGGAGGAGGAGGAGATGGTGGTGGTGGTGGAGGAGGAGGAGGAGGAGGTAGAGTAAAGCAGCACACCGGTAATGGTTCTATTGTCTCTCTCTCTCTCTCTCTCTCTCTCTCTCTCTCTCTCTCTCTCTCTCTCTCTCTCTCTACTATGCCTTAGTCCCCTTCTTCCTCCGTAGATTGCATCATTTCCTCTTTCCATTATCTTTGGGAGTGCTCTCTCTCTCTCTCTCTCTCTCTCTCTCTCTCTCTCTCTCTCTCTCTCTCTCTCTCTCTCTCTCTCTCTCTCTCTCTATCACTCCTATTCCTCCTCCTCCTCCTCCTCCTCTCTTCCTCCTCCTCCTCCTCCTCCTCCTCCTCTGTCACCCTCCCTTCCTTTTATGGCATATTTCCTCTCTACGACACGATTCCTCGCTTTAAAACTTTATTTACAAGTGCAAAACAACACACACACACACACACACACACACACACACACACACACGCCGCCGAACAAAAGACGTGGTAAATTGCTGTAAATGTACTTGGAATTGTTCTCCTGCAGTACCTTTATGTGGGGGCGGACGAGGAGGAGGAGGAGGAGGAGGAAGAAGAGAACGATAAGGAAACGAAGAAAAAGTGAGGGAGGTCGGATTGAAGCTGAGGAGAAGAGGAAGGAGAGGAAGGAAACGAAAAAGGTAAAGAAAAAAAGAACTGATAAAAACGACGAGGATTGGAAAGGTGAACACAGGGAGCAGGATATGAAGAAAGGGAAATAGGAAGAGCAGGATGCAAACATAAAGGAGTAAACAGAACGTAAAACAGAAGAATAACAAAAGAGAGGAAGAAAAGGAGGTAGTAAAGACGTTCAAAATATAAATGAGATGAGAAGAATCACTTGTATTGGCATTTTTTTTCATATTTTCCGTCGCCAGAGAGAGAGAGAGAGAGAGAGAGAGAGAGAGGTCGTTGTGCACACGTTAGGTCGTCCACGGGAAGCGATCAGCGGCCCACAAAACGCGACGATTATCATGGAAATCTCTCGCCGTGCTCGCCTCCCGGAGATTAATACCGTCGTGCCGCGTGGGAACGGCCCGCGCTATGTCTCCGCTAACGCCCCGCGGCACTGTGTTCATCCCGCCGACGACCGCGCCAGGCCATACAACGAGAGCCCTTCAAGCCCCATCAGGAGGAGGAAGAGACGGAAAGAGAGACCAACAGGAGCCCGATGGTGAAGGATCAGCGAGACAGCGAGACAAAAAAAAAAAAAAGGACGTAGGAGGAAAAATAAAAGAAGACAGCGATATGAAGACCTTGAAAGTGAGACCAAGAAGAGCCCGATGGTGAAGGATCAGCCCAAACAGTGCCACCAAAAAAAAAAAAAAAAGCCTTAGAAGTTAATCGAAATAAAAAAATATAAAAGAACGAAGGAACAAAAATAAAAGGAGACAGTGAATGAAGACCTGGAGAGTGAAACCAAGAGGAGCCCGATGGTGACGGATCAGCCCAAACAGTGACACCCCCTCCCCCCCAAAAAAGCCTTAGAAGTTAACCAAAATAACTGATAGAGAAATGAAGGTCTTGAAAGTGAGACCAGACCTGACATTAGACAGAAAACCCGACAGCGAGATAAAGACGAGAGAGAGAGAGAGAGAGAGAGAGAGAGAGAGAGAGAGAGAGAGAGAGAGAGAGAGAGAGAGAGAGAGCGACGCGAGCATCCAGTTGATTGCTTTAGTCTACAGCAGAGTGAGGTGATTGCTTTAGTACACTGTCTAGCTGTTGGAAGTGTCCGCGCGGGGCCGTGACGAGATGCGACGCTATACACACACTAACGTTATGACCCTCTCCGTTACCTCCTCCTCTTTCTCTTCCTCCTCCTTCTTTAGCAGCTTTTTCTTATACTTCTGTTCCTCCATCTTCCCTTCGGTCGTCTATTTCGCTAGCTATCCTTCCTCCTCCTCCTCCTCCTTTTACTTCTTCCATTTCTCCATTATTATCTTTGCTATTACATCTACTTTTATTACTATTTTTTTCTTTTTTTTTTACGTCTAAGCCTATAGCGCCGGTAGGCTTGCTTGTGGGGCCTAGATGGTAGTCGGCCCCAGCCCGTCATGGCGCAGGCAAGTGTTTATAGTGGCGCCATCTTTTCCTCCTCCTCCTCCTCCTTCTCCTCCTACAGCTTCTCCTTCTCCTTCGTCTTCAGTTCAATCTACTATTTATCTAGCTTTTCCTCCTCCTCCTCGTCATTCTATTTCTATTTTGTTATGTTTCCTGTTACCTCTACCTCTGCAATGTTTACCTTTTTCTCCTCCTTCTCCTCCTCCAGCATCTTCTCCTTATTCTTCTCTACCTTCAGCTTCACTTCAATTTTCTATTTCTCCAGCTCCTCCTCTTTCTACTTCTACTCCTTCTAGCTTATTGTTGCTATTACCTCTACTTCTACTAATACTCTGTCCACCTCCTCCTCCTCCCCCTCTTCTTCCTCCTCCTTTCATTTGTCCTTTGCTATCTTTCCTATATCTTCTTTTCCTGCTCCTTGTATATCCACCTTTTCCTCCTTCTCTCTCGTCGTTTCATGCTTTCCTTGTGGTTTTAAATTTTGTTGATTTACTAGATATTTCAAGGTATTCAGGTCAGCAAGAAATAATTTAAACTCAAACTGCATGTCTAATTTCAGCTGTTAGTTTTATTTTTCTTTCCCGTGTCTCATTCCGTCTCTTCTTTCATTCCTTCTTTTCTTCCTTCCTTCTCTTCAAATTGGTCTTCGGTTTTCTTTGTCATTTCTTTTATTCGTTTTTCCTAACTTGGCTTCTTGTGTTGTTTCCTTTCTTCGCTTTGGCCTTTCTTCCTCCCATCCCTCTTTCCGTTTTTTTTTTTTTAATTCCTTTTATTTTTTATCCCGCTATCATTTCAAACAGCTTCCTTTTTTATTTTATTTTTTTCTCGCTTCCTTTGTTCCTTTCCGCTGCCTCCTCCTCCTCCTCCTCCTCTTCTTCTTGGTGTTTTTTCTTCCCTCATTTCTTCCACCTTCGCTTTACAATTTCCTCCTCATTTGTCTTTTCTTTATACGCGATTCATATTGTCATCACACTTTTTTAATCTTTCTCCTCTATTCTTCCTTCGTCATTTCTCTCCTTTCTCTTTCCCGCCTCCTCCTCCTCCTCCTCCTCCTCCTCCTCTTCCATTCTTCTTGCCTTCACACTTTTTTCCCTTCCCTCTTTCCTCCTTTATTTACTCTTTAGCTCGGCTTAATTAGTTCCTTCCCTCTGAACGTTTTTTTTTTTTTCTTTTCTTTTCCACCTGACAGTCCTCACTATCACTCCCCTCCTCCTCCTCCTATTCCTCCTATTCCTCTTCTTCTTCTTCTATTACCTCCCTTCTCCTCCTCCTTCCCATCTTCTTACCTAAACCCTCCCCTGTACTCTCCTCTCTGTCTCTTTCCTCCTCTTCCTCCTCCTCTTCCTCTTCTTCTTCTTCTTTTATCTACCTTCTCCTCCTCCTTCCCATCTTCTTACCCTAAACCCTCCCCTGTACTCTCCTCTCTGTCTCTTTCCTCCTCCTCCTCCTCCTCCTATTATGCTATTTTTCCTCCCAGCCTTCCTCCTTTCCTCCACTTTTTTCCTTCCTTCCTCAGATTAACAACAGAGTTCGCGATTCACATCTGACTCACATTCTACTTCCTCCCTCACTCCTTTAGCTGACTCACGCCTAATAGTAGTACTCACTCTATTGACGTACAGACTCATTTAATCTGACTCACGCAAGGTTTACTGACTCATGACACACACACACACACACACACACACACCTTCGGGAATAGGTTTACACGTATTTCTCTGGCGTGGTTACATAATTACACTTACAAACTACTACGAAAAAACAAGAACGACTACTACTACTACTACTACTACTACTACTACTTCTTCTATTGATAATAACAACAATACTAATAGCAGTCATTTGAAGGTAACTCACCGCCGACTAATGCATTATCTTGGTTCCCGACACTCCCGTTTCCATTTATAAGGTTCAGCTCACGCAAAAGGTTGAACGAAAACATTCAGTCAGTCCACAGCCACGAACATTTCCCTGCAAAAGAAACCTGTTCAATAAAAGAACAGAAAAAAATTAAAAAAAGTAGGAGGGAATAAAACTTGTGGAAATAAGCGGCTGTTTTGATTTGTTTTATCCCGTTGGCAGCAAATAGGAAATTCTAGCAGTTATAGTAGTGGTGTGTGTGTGTGTGTGTGTGTGTGTGTGTGTGTGTTCTCAAATCCTAAAGTAAAAATTCTATTGTACTTGATTTTTACATTTTCTTCCTTTGTCTTTTTTTTCCTCTGCTTCTCCTTCTCCTTCCCTCTCCCTCCCCCTCCCCACTCTTCCCCTCTCTCCCTCCCCGCCCAGGCAGCAGTAAGATAAGAGTAATTGGGAGAGGAGGGAGGGGAAAGGAGGGGGAGGGAAGGAGAGGGGAGGAAAGGGAGAGGGGAGAGGGGAGAGCAGAGAGATAAGGTATGTTTGTAGAGGGAGTTGGGAGAGAGAGAGAGAGAGAGAGAGAGAGAGAGAGAGAGAGAGAGAGAGAGAGAGAGAGATTTGATTTGATTTGATAAATTTATTACGCCTTATGGCGACAAACAAAATACAAGTTCAATATCCACGGATGTCTCGTAGGACACGTTGAGATACACACACACACACACACACACACACACACACACACACACACACACACACTAACACACACACACACAAAAAAAAAAAAAATGATAAGAGACTGAAAGATTCACATTTAATATCCCCCAAAATAAGGAAATCTTATGAGCATTAAGTCCAAATTATCATCCTGAAGTAGATATTTACAAACATTAGTTAAATCCTGTCCCTGCGGTAATAGGTCTTTCACTGTGGGGCAGGCAAGACAATAATGTTGAAGGGTGTTAGCGTTCACTTGGTCACATAGTTTGCATGTAGAATAGTGTGGCATATCCTCGACCTGGGAGATCTGCCACACTGGTCGATAACCCAACCTAATCCTCGCACTCACGACATTGTGTCTACGGACCATGAGGCCATGACGACGATATTTGTGGTTTGTGTCCATGAAGGCGTCGTAATGTCGGATGGATACACTGTCAGCACGCTGAGTTCCTGCGATTCACCACACGGGCGTTGACGTCTGACATCAGCGTATTCCTGTAGCACCGTAAGGAGAGCGGGACACACACTGCAGGAAGGTTAAGGCCACACGCAGCCTTAGCGAGACCGTCCACAGTATCATTGGCCGCGAGTCCAACATGAGACGGCACCCACAAAAAGGACACAACCAACGCTCTGTCCCGTGCGGTGGCTAGCCGACGTAGGATATCTTGAACCACGTGATCGTAAGCGGGTCTCGGAGATGAAAGGGCGAGAAGGGCAGACTTAGGCAGATTTAGTAAGTTTTTCAAATCGGTCAAACATGTGCCCATTTGCTTAACAATAAAGGAATAGATAAAATATTCTTAATTCTTTTGAATGGCAACTATTCGCAAATAAATCTTGATAAGTAAGAAAATATAATGCACTCTTAGCCATGGGTCGTTAGATCAATATAGATTTGTTAAACATGCAGGCAGGAATTGGTTTGCTAATAGAATGGTAGACGAATGGAAGAGACTTGGCAGTCGTGCATGTGGTGAATTTCACTGTGATAGGCACGCTATTATTAATAGGTAAGGTAAATTCATTAATAGGATAATAGTTTTATTGTAAAGGTTTTCATTGATAAGATAAGAAATACAGCTGGAGCTCCTCCCCTGAAGGTGTAATAAGAGCGACGGTCACTAAAGGGTGTCTCGCTCCCCGGGAGTGTGGCTCACGATGTGGCTCGCGCCTGCCGGGGTCACTGGTGAGTGTGTTACCAGGCTGCTTAGTGAAGCAAGACAATGTACACAACGACAGCACAGATGGCCGTGACGTCCAGGAAGGCATCAGCCTCATCAGACCAGTCATCACTGGTTATCAATTCGAGGGCATCCCATGCATCCTCATCCTCATCAGACCAGTCATCACTGGTTATCAATTCGAGGGCATCCCATGCATCCTCATCCTCATCAGACCAGTCATTACTGGTTATCAATTCGAGGGCATCCCATGGATCATCATCCTCATCAGACCAGTCATTACTGGTTATCAATTCGAGGGCTTCCCATGGATCATCATCCTCATCAGACCAGTCATTACTGGTTATCAATTCGAGGGCATCCCATGGATCATCATCCTCATCAGACCAGTCATTACTGGTTATCAATTCGAGGGCATCCCATAGATCATCAGCCTCATCAGACCAGTCATTACTGGTTATCAATTCGAGGGCATCCCATGCATCCTCATCCTCATCAGACCAGTCATTACTGGTTATCAATTCGAGGGCATCCCATGGATCATCATCCTCATCAGACCAGTCATTACTGGTTATCAATTCGAGGGCATCCCATGGATCATCATCCTCATCAGACCAGTCATTACTGGTTATCAATTCGAGGGCATCCCATGGATCATCAGCCTCATCAGACCAGTCATTACTGGTTATCAATTCGAGGGCATCCCATGCATCCTCATCCTCATCGGTGATGGCGGCCACCGATTCGGCGGATGCCCATGGATTATCACCCTCATCAGACGAGTCATCACGGGTCGTCACTTCAAGGAGTGCCAATGGAACATCACCCTCATCAGACGAGTCATCACGGGTCATTGCTTCAAAGGCTGGCCATGGATCATCACCCTCATCAGACGAGTCATCACGGGTCGTCACTTCAAGGAGTGCCAATGGAACATCACCCTCATCAGACGAGTCATCACGGGTCATTGCTTCAAAGGCTGGCCATGGATCATCACCCTCATCAGACGAGTCATCACGGGTCGTCACTTCAAAGAGTGCCCATGAATCATCAGCCTCATCGGTGATGGCGGTCACCAATTCGGCGGGTGCCCATGAATCATCAGCCTCCACGGACCAGTCATCACGGGTCATTGCTTCAAAGGCTGCCCATGAATCATCAGCCTCTTCGGTGATGGCGGTCACCAATTCGGCGGGTGCCCATGAATCATCAGCCTCCACGGACCAGTCATCACGGGTCATTGCTTCAAAGGCTGCCCATGAATCATCAGCCTCATCGGTGATGGCGGTCACCAATTCGGCGGGTGCCCATGAATCATCAGCCTCCACGGACCAGTCATCACGGGTCATTGCTTCAAAGGCTGCCCATGAATCATCAGCCTCGACCATAGCAGCGGAGGTCACCAAGTCCGGGGCTGCCCATGAATCATCGGCCTCCACGGACCAGTCATCACGGGTCATTGCTTCAAAGGCTGCCCATGAATCATCAGCCTCGACCATAGCAGCGGAGGTCACCAAGTCTGGGGCTGCCCATGAATCATCAGCCTCCACGGACCAGTCATCACGGGTCATTGCTTCAAAGGCTGCCCATGAATCATCAGCCTCGACCATAGCAACAGAGGTCACCAAGTCTGGGGCTGCCCATGAATCATCAGCCTCCACGGACCAGTCATCATGGGTCGTCACTTCAAAGGCTGCCCATGCATCATCCTCATCGGTCCTGGCCACCCCGTCAGTGGCCGCACGCGGTGCAGGGCACACCGCCCGGACGGGCTCGCCACACCGCCTCCCGTTGCACCGGAGGCTGGTGAAGGCGGGCCCGTCGTCACAGAAGAGAGAGCAGTGGAGGCCGCTGATGTTGTCCAGCAGCCAGGCCAGCGGCATGGAAGAGGTGAAGACTGGCTTCCTAAGCGAGGCGCATTGCACCCTGACGGCCGCGTTGCCGTCTTTCTTGCACAGCTTCGCCAAGGGCACACGCAGCTCACCCTCGGCGTGGCAGCCTTGAATCCCTGCGACGCAAGACCAGCCTTCCACGGGGAGCTTGACGGAGGCGACCGTACGCCTCCTCTTCAGGCAGCAGGTGGAGTCCTTGCACGAGAGCTTGATGGAGTCCACCAGGGAGGAGCCTCGCTCCAGGGTTACCCACACGTTGAATTTCTGTCGAGTTGCAGAGTTTCCCATCGTTGTTTCGATGTGATACAAAAAAAATTATCCGAATATTGAGGAAATCGGTGTTAGGTAATAAAAGGAGGTGCTATGTCCATCAAGACCGACTGGCCTCCAGCAAATTCTTTCTGCTATAATCTTGCCCAGTCGGCTAAGTAGTGCAGTTCACGCGTCGGATGGCAGGTGACAGGGCTGTTGCTAAACTATAAAGAAATAGATAAAATATTCTTAATTCTTTTGAATGGCAACTATTCGCAAATAAATCTTGATAAGTAAGAAAAAATAACCTTGCTTAACTTTTATTTCATGCATAATGCGTGGATAACATGCCTTGGGTTCTTCATACATTAGTTATTTCCCAGTGTGTCGCGTAGGTACTCTTTCCCTCCATATCTGTTCCCTTTATCCCGTGTCCGTCCATTGCGATTTCTTAATTTTAGTTGCCTTTCTGCCTACTACACCCCTGGATTGTTACTAATGAGACCAGAGGACATCCAATACCTACTTGCTCTATTGTTGTTATTATTATTACTATTATCATCATCATCATCGTATATAGTAGTAGTATTACAACTCGTATTAGCCTATACCTCTCCATGTTGTACTCAGTCTTTCATCGCTAAATACAAAGTTCTCATTTACTACTCAGCGGCAGGTTTTATAGTTTTCACCTTCTTTGAATTCCACATATGGTACTTTACACCCAATTACTTTTTTTGCTTTGCACATCTGCGTCATATTATTACTAACAGTGGACATCAGATTGTTGGATCATTATTACAGTAAATATGAGATATATGGATAATTTTTAGAGGTGTTCATCATCTAGTAAAGTGGTTCGTGGAAAGTTGATATCATAGGAATAAGGTCTGGAAACACGTAGTTGGAACTTGGAGTATGGGCGTTGTGCTGAGAGAGAGAGAGAGAGAGAGAGAGAGAGAGAGAGAGAGAGAGAGAGAGAGAGAGAGAGAGAGAGAGAGAGAGAGAGAGAGAGAGAGAGAGAGAGAGAGAGAGAGAGAGAGAGAGAGAGAGAGAGAGAGAGAGAGAGAGAGAGAGAGAGAGAGAGAGAGAGAGAGAGAGAGAGAGAGAGAGAGAGAGAGAGAGAGAGAGAGAGAGAGAGAGAGAGAGAGAGAGAGAGAGAGAGAGAGAGAGAGAGAGAGAGAGAGAGAGAGAGAGAGAGAGAGAGAGGAAAGTGAAGAAGGGATTGAAAAGAGGGAGGGAAAGCGGAGGAGGAAAAAAAAAGAAATGAGAAAAAACTCCAATTGTGGCGTGAAATTGTTAAAGGGGAGGAGGAGGAGAAGGAAGAGGAAGAGAGGAGAGTGGAGGAAGAAAAGATAGAGGGGAGGGAGAGAAGGACCCCACCCACCCTATTCCTCCCATCCACCCCTGCCTCCTTCTCTCCCTCCTTTCCTCCTTCCCTCCCTCCCTCCCCTCCCCCCTTTGCCTCACCTGTAAACATCACCTGCTAATTACGTCTCAGAGTACACACTACACTTTTGTCTCGCTAAGAATATTTTTTTTTTTTTAGAACTGGCGAAGAGAGGGAGGGAGGGAAGTGTATTATCCCTCTCTCCCTCCCTCCCTTTTCTTTTCTCTCCACGTTTTTATTTATTTTTAGATTATTTCCAGTTTTTTTTTAGTCTGATTTTTTTTAATTTCTTGTCTTTTCACCTTCTCGGTTTTTTTTTTTTATCTTTTTTCTTCTTTTTCTGTACATCATATTTTTGGTTTACAGAATATTTTTTTATCGTTCTTTTTCTTTCCCTTTTATCAGATTATTGTTTTCTCCTACCATTTGACAATCATTCTTCCTTTTGTGTTTTTTTTTTTATTTCCTTTCTCTCCTCATTTATATTTTATCATTTTTACAACTGCGTGTTCCTGGTAAGTTTAGTTTTTCAGAGCGAGCCAAAATGAATAATATAATAATAGGTAGATAAATAAATAGGTATAAGATGATAGTAGTAGTAGTAGTAGTAGTAGTAGTAGGAGGAGGAGGAGGAGGAGGAAAAGGAGAAGAAACAGGAAAAGTAACAAGAGAAGGAAGGAGAGAAGGAAAGGGGACTAACCAGACAGACGGTAAGAGGAAGAGTAGGAGGAGGAGGAGGAGGAGGAGGAGGACGAGGAGGAGGAGGACGATAAGGACAAGCATCAACGGCAAAATAAATAGAAACACCACAAACCCCAAAACAGCAACAACAACAACAAAAAAAATCGCTTCGAAGGAGGAAAAGAAACGACATATAACTTAAGGGGCTCGTTCACTGGGGCGTTCATTCTGCCTTGCTTGCCTCGGCGTGTGTTCGGCGCTCGCACGTTGGTCGGTCAAGGCAAACTATCCCTCCTAACGCTCCTTTGTGCAAGCCATTAAGATGAAAAACTACAAGGTGAGGATTTTTTCACATTCCAAACGAGTTGTACGTAGTTTACTTTTGTGTGTTTATGTGTGTGTTTATGTGTGTGTGTGTGTGTGTGTGTGTGTGTGTGTGTGTGTGTGTGTGTGTGTGTGTGTGTGTGTGTGTGTGTGTGTGTTTTAGAAGGAGGGGGATAAGGAAAGGGTACGTAGGTGAGAAAAGAAAGGTCAAATAGAGTTAATGAAAGGAAGAAGGAGAGGAAAAGGAGAAAGAAAGCTAAATGTGGGAAGAATAGGAAAGAAGAGATGGGAAAAAGAACAAGATGGAAGAGGGAGAAAAGGAAATTTGTAAAGGGAGACGGAAATAAATTAAGAAAAGGAAGAGGGGAGGATGATGAGTTAGAATTTTAATCAACAAATACTTTTACTTCTACTACTACTACTACTACTACTACTACTACTACCCCCACCACCACTACCACTACTACATGCATACACCTGCCCCCACGTAAAAAAAAAAAAGGTGCACAAACATCCCCTGCGCGCAAGCATGAATAGGTAATCAAGGAGAATACAAGGAATGAAGTATTTGAGTTATTTGCCTAATCGGTCTGTGATACGTGTCAAGGGCTTTCAGGAGTCTAGTCTGAGCACACTCGGGCTGCTTTACGCGGTGCCTCTTTCGACTCGAGCCCGGAACCAAAAAAAGAGGAGAAAAAAAGAATGAAAAAAACAACAACAATAGCAGAAAACAACTCGGTCAGGGAAAATAGCAAGTGTGGTGACGATGTGTGTGTGTGTGTGTGTGTGTGTGTGTGTGTGTGTGTGTGTGTGTGTGTGTGTGTGTTTATTTTTCTTTAATAATAGAAATAAAACATAGCATTTACTCTATCACACACACATAAATAAACACAGAATTTCAACACAACACGCATCAACATGTATCAACACGTTCAAACAATACATCACTCATACACACCACTCGGCGAAGCAACACACGCTTTGCATTGAATAAATAAATAAATAAATAAATAAATAAATAAATACAATACAATGCAATACGTCCCTCTCTTCCCATTCACTCATTCATTCACATCCACCAGAAGATCAAGCCATTAGACCGAAAAGGATAATCTCTTCCACAGCAACAAACACTATTATCAAATCCTTGCATGACATTTCTTGCGGGTAAAAGTCTAATATCATATGAATAAGGATTACAAACGGCTTTATTTTCATCCCTTCAGGAGTCGTACCCATAGTAGTAGTAGTAAGAGGAATAGTTGAAAGGGGAGAGGGAGGGATATGAGCTTTAGACGTATAGAAAGAGATGCAAAAGGAAACAAAATGGGAGAGAAAAGGCTAAGAGAGAAAGAAAGAGAGAGGGGAGAGAAGGGTAAACAAGCAAAGCAAGGGGAGTGTAAACAGAAGGATTTTTTTTTTTTACAACTAAGGAGACAGCTCAAGGGCACAAAAAAAAGGAAACAATAATTTAAAAAAGCCCGCTACTCGCTGCTCCTTAAAAGAATCCAAAGAGGTGGCAAAACGCAATATGAAGCAAGAAAGGAGAAAAAGGAACAAAAAATGAGAAGCGAAAGGAAGGAGAAGAAAATAAGGGAAAAATGGGCGTTTCTTCCCTTCACAAATACTACACGAACTCACAAGCAATAGCAAACCTTCCACCTGTCCCTCACACTCCATGACCCTAACACTTCTGCGTCTCACCTGCCGAGTAACCAACACCTGCCCTACCTGACGCACTACCTTTGGACACACACACGCACGCACGCACGCACATACACACACACACACACACACACACACACACACACACACACACACACACACACACACACACACACACAGACACACACACACACAGAGGAATGAAAGGATTCAATACTTTAGCGGGAATGTGAGATATTTGCACAAGTCGGAGGAAGAGGTGGAGAAAGAGAAGATGGAGGATGAGGAGGAGGAGGAGGAGGTAAGTGTGGGTTCAGGAAGGAAGTAGTGAAAGGAGTAAAGGAGTATAACGTGAGAAAGGCAAAGGTGAATATTCAGGAAAGGAGACATGGAGACTGCGACCTCGCAATGTATGAAAGAGATTTGAATAGATGTAGCTACCTATGTGTATGAGAGAGAGAGAGAGAGAGAGAGAGAGAGAGAGAGAGAGAGAGAGAGAGAGAATAAAAACAAGCTTACTTAATCCATTTTCCTCTCCCCC